>NC_056730.1:1120562750-1120722750 GCF_019279795.1 Protopterus annectens | reverse complement strand
TTTGGCATTCCTTAGCCTCCTCAGGAACAACTCCCTTTTTTTTGCGCAGGGGCTTCAGAGCTTAATGGTTCAAGGAACAATTCAAGAAGTTCCAGTTCTTCAGAGGGGGATGGGGTTTGACTCCAGAATGTTCTTGGTTCCCAGATAAGAAGGGACCTAGAGACCCATTCTGGATCTTTCTCAGCTAAACAGTTTTTTAACGGGCCCTTCTTTTCATATGCTCTCCCTTCAAACCTTGTTTCCTCTGCTACTTCCTCAGGCTTTTCTAGAATCCCTGGATCACAAGGATGCTTATATACACATTCCTATTCATTCCATTTTCAGGAAGTTTTTAAATTTCTCTTTTGCTTCCTGACATATTCAGTTCTTTGCTTTGGACTCACTACTGCATCAAAGGTCTTCACCAAATGTCTTGCTCCTGTGATTGCTTCCTGCATGCTAAGGGGGATACAGGTCTTTCTCTACCTGAACGACCTGCTTATCCAGGCCTCCTCTCCAGAGATCTTACTTCAGCATCTACAATTTACCATTTCCGTCTTGCACAGCCTGGAGTTTACTGTAAATGTCCAGAAGTCATTCCTAACTCCTTCTCAGGGTCATGTCTTTCAGGGTTGCAGGATCCCTGCCTCCTCACAAAGCCTTAACTCTCATTGCTTTCTTTGAATCACTTCTTCCTCTGGCTTCAGTCACAGCCAGAAAATTTCTAAGGGCTCTGGGTTACATGGCTTCTACCATTCTTATGCTCCCTCTAGCCAAGCTCCACATGAAAAAGCTTCAGTAGTTTCTAACACCAGTTTGGCTTCAACATTCTCATCCTTTAGATTTTCTTGTCCCTCTACTTCCATGCCTCAAGCAGGAACTTCAGTAGTGGATTCATCAATTGTCCCTCAACCCAGGGCTTCCTTTTTAACCTCCACTCCCTTCTCAGGAACTTTTCACAGATGCCTCAGACATGGGATGGGAGGCCTGCTTCAGCCCTCTGAAGTTGCAGGGCCTTTGGTCACATCGACACAAGAAAGACCACATTAATGTAAAAAAGATGAGAGCTCTTCTGCTAGCTGTTCAGGCTTTTCATTCTCTTGTTCTTTCATAGCCCGTAAAGATTCTCACAGACAATACCACAATGATGTGGCATGTCAAGCAAGAGGAGGTCATGGTCTTATCTCTTATGCAGGTTACCCTTCATGTTTGGGAGCTTGCTGTCCAGTATCAGGTGATCCTTCAGGCAGTTTAAATTCCGTCAGATCATAATACAGTGGCAGATTGTCTGAGCAGGTTCATAATACTGTTCCACTAGTGGATTCTTCACAGGGATGTGTTTCTGGACATTGTCCACCAGTGGAGTACTCCTCAACTAGATCTATTTGCCTCCCCTCTGAACAAACAACTTCCTCTATTTTGTGTCACAGTCCCATGCTTTCTGGTCTGGAAGGTGGATGCCCTCTCTTTTTCTTAGAAGGGGATTTTTTTTATGCCTTCCCTCTCCTTCCTCGCATTCTGAAAGTCCTGTTCAGGATAAAGCAGGATGCTCCCATCTTGCTGGTGACTCCCTTTTGGCCCAGGCAGCATTGGTTCCATCTTATTCTGCATCTTGCGAAGGGCAGTCATCACACGTTATCTCACAGGGTGGACCTACTCACACAAGACAAGGGATATCTCTTTCATCTCCACCTCTCCACTCTTCGACTGAAATTGTGGATGATAGGGTTTTGATCCCTTACAGACACCTTTTTTCTGGGGATGTACATTGGGTCCCGCAGGAGGCCAGAAAACCCACTGCTAAGAAATCTTACATATCCAAATGGAATAGGTTTTCTGTTTGGTGGCTTTCTCATAACCTGGATCCAATTACTATGTATGTTCCTTTGGTTCATCTTATTTGTGTGAATTGCTCAATACTGGGTTGGCATATGGTTCTGTTAAGACCCACCTATCAGCTGTCTCTGCTTCTCTGCCTTTGACTCCCCCTTTACTGTCTAGATATGAGGTCAAACAGTTTCTTAAAGGCATCCTTCACATTAGGCCTCCCAGGAAGCTTATCCCTCCTTCCTGGGACCTTAATTTTGTTTTAGAAAAATTGACTTGGCTCCCTGACACAATGCTCTTGGAAGACTATTCTTCTTTTGGCCCTTACTTCTGCCAGATGTGTGTCTAAGCTTCAGGTCCTTATGGCTGTTCCCTCTATTTAGTTTTCCATAAGGACAGGGTAACTCTTTGTACCAATCCCTTTTTTATGCAGAAGGTGGTTAATAAGTTGTCTATTAATCAGTTCATTTGCCCACTTTTTTCCCCTTCTCCATAGTCTGCTAGTGAGAAAGTTTTGCACACCTTGGATTTGCATTGACAACTCAAATATTATTTAGATAAGGCTAAAGCTTTTCTTAAATCTGAACAGGTTTTTTATTTCTTTTCTTTTTTTTCAATAATAATTTTTATTATTTTCAACTTGTTCATACAAACATTTGAGCAAATAAGAAAAAACAAATAGTTCCCAAATAATGCTTCTAACAACATTTCTACAACATATGTACACTATTTACATGAATGCTTCCATCGGTTAAGAAAAAGCAGTCAAAAAAAGAACATATGAAAAAGCTTATCAGTAGGCCTAATATCTTGTAATAATTAATTTCTGATAAAATTTTACTTTCATGGTATAAATGTCGAGGGGTTTAGCTGAGTTCGGTACATTAAGCCAGTATAATATTGAAAATTTGTTCCCATATTTTCGGATTATTTTTTATTTCTTTTCATCCTAGATCTTTAGGTTTGGCTGTTTCGGAGCAAACCATTTCTTTTTTTTTTCCTCAAATATTTTTTTATTTTCAATTAAAATAACATTTACATAATATTTTAAAATTTTTTAAACAACTATATACAATATTTACAATAGCCTGACTTTCAATTATATACACTGTATATTATTAAATATAGGATTAACAGATCAGTTATCAGAGATACAATATTGATTATTGTAGAGTGTCCAACAAAGATATAACTTTCTTCCAAGGATTATTTACCAATGGCCTGGGATAGGTTCATAGTTCTTTGATTTTTATTTCCATCGATGCAGTTGTCTTCAGTAAAGTGTAGAATTCGTCCAAGGTCGGGGGTGTATTTGAATTCCACCATCTGGTTACACATTTCCTAGATATAGCAAGTATTGTCCATAACAAATACGTATTTGTCTTATTCAGGTAGGGACCTTCATTTACATTTAGTATAATCAATACTTTAGTTAAGGTAAAGGATTCATTAAACAAAGCTTGTAAAAAATGATTGATTCAATTCCAATATGATTTAATTTTATTACATTCATAAAAAAATATGAATCCAGTCTGCTTTATTTGACTTTTCACACCTCCAACAAAAACCATTTGTAGTAGTACTGGTCTTTTTAATTCTGTCTGGTGTTAAAAATGTTCTCTGTAAGTATTTTCAGTTAAATATTTTCCAGTACTGTGTGTTAGAGGTGTAATTAACTGATAGTAAAATGTTAGTTTTCATTTCTTCCGTTACCTGCAATGACGGACCTTTTTTAAGAACTGCCAGTATGATGGTTTGGGAATTGTTTTATATTTTAACTCTTTATATAGATTTGAAATGGATTTTTTCTTTTCACAACAATTATATACAAATTCATACAGAAAACTTATTAGATTTGGAATATCTTTAAATGAGGAATTATTAATTAATCTGCATAAATCTTGAGTGTACATTAGAATGCTTTGTAAGGTTAACCAGTCCAGTGTTGGAATATTGTAAGCAGTTTTTGTCATATGTATATCTAAAACATTTAATTTATTAACACATTGAAACCAGCATAAGAATCCATTTTGTTCCCAGGAGGTTATTGTTTCCCTATATATTTTGTGAGGAAAGTTCTTAGTGATGGTAAATGGGGTTAAAAGGTCAAACCAAAGTTTTAGATCTATATTTGCATTGATAAGTTTCCTAAAGGAATTGATGTAATAATTACTCAGTGTTGTTTTAGAAAGTTTTGTTATATTATATTGTATACCTATGCATAGTATGTACCAGGGTTGTTTGATTTGTTTACTATTGAACATTTTAACAGATTACATTCATTTGTTAATTTAGCCGTTGTTAATTCTTTCCAGTTGGTAAAATAATTTGGGTTTATCCAGTCTATTGTAGTTTTTAGCACAGATGCTTTTATATATGTTTCTATTTCTGAGAAGTTCAATCCTCTGTGTTTCCAGGGTCTAATGTGATGAGTTAGAGCTACTCTATTCTTTTTGGGATACCATAAAAATTTTATTAAACATGAGTTTATTTCTTTAAGAATGCATCTTTCAGGAATTAACTGTATTGCTATGCTACATATAGTATTTTTGGCAATAAGACCATTTTTATTAATTGCAGTCTGTCTTCAAAAGTTAATATAATTTTGTTCCACTTTTCTATATCTATATTTATTGTTTCAATAATGTTTTTATAATTTATTAATATTGTGTCATTTATATTTTTGCATAATACTATTCCTAAATAATTTAGTGTAAGTTCTTGTTTTCCTATGATGGATTTATCTGTAACTTGTAGTTCTTTTTTCTTATTTAAAAATAGAAATTTTGATTTTGATCTATTAAAGTGTAGACTTGAAATCTTATAAAATTTCTCCATTACTTCTTCTAGCTCTCCTAATGACTCTCTGGAGTTTAATAGGGTTAATAAAATATCATCAGCAAAAAGCATTATTTTAGATATGTACTGGTCATAGACTTGTATTCCTTTTATTCTTGGATTATAGCAAATTATTTCTGCAAGTATTTCTATAGCCAAAGCAAATAAAATAGGAGAAAGCGGGCATCCTTGTTTAGTACCTTTCGTTATATGAATAGATTCTGAGGTGAAATGACCTAATTTAATGTAGGCTAAGTTATTAATATATATATGTTTTTTAGTAATAAGATGAAGGGAGGAGGAAATTCAAATAATGCTAAAGTTTTAAATAGATATTCCCAGTTGAGAGAATCAAAGGCTTTTTCTATGTCTAATTCAATTACAAGTGTTTCTCATCTTCTTTATTCATGTAATCTATGAGTAAGTATCCTTTTAATATTATCATGTGTGTGCCTGTTATATAAAAATCCAGTTTGATCATTATTAATTGTCTTTGAAAGTGGGATTTTCATTCTGTTAGCTAGGATTGACATGAATATGTTGTAATCATTATTCAGTAATGATATAGGTCTGTATGAGGTGCAAAGGTCTGATGGTTTATTATCTTTTAGAATTGGTGTGGTGTTATGAGAGAATATTTCCATGAGGGTGGTATTTTTGCTTCTGACTGGATTTCTAGCAAAGTTTTATGAAAAAGAGAGATTAATGTTGAAGGGAAGAGTTTGTATATTTCCGTAATTATACCATCTATCCCTGGAGTTTTGTTAGATTTACTTTATTTTATCTTGTCAACAATTTCTTTGTAGGATATAGGTTTTTGTAGGTCTAGTTTTAAGTTTCCGGGAATTTTTTTTATATTGATAAGGTTTGTATTTAAGTTTATTTGCTTGGCTTCTAAATCTTCTTTTTTAAAGT
This sequence comes from Protopterus annectens, assembly GCF_019279795.1. Lineage (NCBI taxonomy): Eukaryota > Metazoa > Chordata > Ceratodontiformes > Protopteridae > Protopterus > Protopterus annectens. Next base: position 1,120,717,191 of record NC_056730.1, on the reverse strand, counting down.
GTTCCATATAATGGAACCAAAATGCTTCAAGGATGTCTCCTATATCTGATACTTTTTTCCCTTTCTTTTCATGATATATACTACTAATGTTATTTGCTTTGCTTTAGATTGTATTTTAATTCTTGTAGATAAGGTATGTAGATATCTGGGAGAGGTGGCTAATGAGTTGTTAATTTTTCCAAGGCTAGACAAGTTTTGTGTGTTAGAATTTCATTATATTTTTTATTTAATTCCTCTATTTCTTTTTTGACTTCTGGACAATTCTGATTTTTTTTAGATTTTGCTGTCAAGAGTCTGGTTTGTAAGTCTAATGATGCAGATTCCCACTCTCTACCTTTGTTTTTGTACCAGCTAAGGGTCTTACCAAATAAATACTCTTTTAATGTGTCCCAAACCATTACTCTACTGATTTCTGTTGTATTATTAATTTCAAGAAATAATTGTAGTTCTGACAACATCCAGGGTCTGAATTCTTTAATTTTCGTGATATATGATGGAATTCTAGTTGAGAGGATTAAAGGTTTAAACTCTATTTGGAGCTTCATTATCAAAGAGTCATGATCTGAAAAGGGGCATGGAACTAGTGAGAAGTTGAGGATTTTTGTTTGTAAATCTTGAACTTCGAAAATGTTGTCTATTCTGGTTTGTGTTCCAAATCTATGGTCTTTATGGGAAAATAATAAGGATTTATCATCTTTTACTTTAAATGTGTCTATTAAATGAAATGAATCAATCCATGTTTTTAATGATTTTGAAATAGTTGCTATGCAAAAAGACTTCTTGGTGGTTTCAGAAGCTTCTAAGGTACAATTAAAGTCTCATCCCAGTATAAGATTTCCTTTATAATTGATGGAAATAAAATCTAAGTGTTTTTTAATCGTTCCTGCTCCAATTCCTGGGAACCAATATAGATTAGCTAAGGTCCATATTCTGTTATTAAATTTAATTATAACAAATGCTTGTAGACATTCTTTGTCATCATATTTATGAATAACTTTTGGAGTGATTGTTTTTCTTCCAGAGAATTGATACTCCTTTTGTCTTTGTTCTGTAGGAGGATTGAGCTAAGACTGTATAATCCTTAAGGTTCAAAATATAGCTATCATTAGTCTTAAAATGTGTTTCCTGGAAAAATACTACTTGTGCCTTATCTAGATTTAAATATTTTAATATGTTTGATCTTTTATTTGCATTATTTAAGCCATTAGTATTTAATGATAAGAATGTTAAATCCATTTCAAGTTATGGTTGGAAGAAACTTTTTGCTTATTTATTTATTTATTTATTTATTTTTATTTTGGTTATAGTAGTTATACCATATTCTCTAATAACATTGAATGTTATTTTTAAGTGTGTAAACTTGGGAGTGTAATTTAATGTTCTTTCTTCTTTAAATACAAGTAGGGTAAAATTCTGGTCAGGCTTTAAAAAAGTACTGTAAAACATTAATTCTAAAGTATCAAATACAAGTAAATATGAATTTCCCGTTAAACATGGAATGAAAGTCATTCCTAATGCAATAGATAAAGAGAGATCTATTGGATTATCACTCATACATTTAACCAACAATATCAACTGAGCTCCATATGTTAAATTATTATATGGAGAATTTTCTTAAAAGAGATATGAAATTGTATATTATTCTATTATTGTTCTATAGTATTTTATATATCAGGATGGAATGTTAGTAGTGTAAACAATTATTATGTTGACTTAGAAAATATCCAATATTTAGTTACCTTTAAGAGATCCCAAACATTTCAGATATGTCATTTTGGATAAATTAAATGCAACAGTGGAGCATACACTAAATATGCCAACAAAAATAAATTATTACTAAAATAATTTGACTAAAAGGACTCTACAGGAGACAATGAGTGATTACCAATGAAATATGAATTTACTGTAGGTGTACTGTCTTCCTTTACTTTCCCACTATTCAGCTCACCAACTTCAACTTACACTTATGAAAAGACATGGCTTATCAGTGTTATCCTGACTCTGAGTAGAGGCGCCTACATTCTAGTGTGCAGTGCTTTTACATATTTATAGATTTACAAAGCAGAGTCTAAGAATGAACTATGATCACCCTGACACTTCCCATCCTACATAGGGCACCTCCTGCTTCCAGAATGGGTAATCACATCAGGTCTAGAATGAATGTGAAGGTACCTATATGGTAATCAAGACTTACCTTAGGTAATTAGTAATCAGATAGTATTTAGAGCATCTTAGAGAGTTCTCGAGGCAGTTAGAATACTCTTAAGCCTCTCTTTCCTTGACCAAAAACAGAGATTTCCTTCCCTTTCTTTCCCTTGTTTTAAATCAGTTCTAATAAAAGAAATTCAGCAAGCGTAGGTAAACAGAAATAACATTCAGTAGTCCGTCTTGTATATGATTCGCAATCCATTAAACAATTCAGTGATTAACATCACTATAATAAACGTTATAAAGACAAATTAGAAATCATTTCCTAGCTCTTTAAATTTTCTGATAAAGCAAAAAGTTAACAATAAGCTATTTTAACTAAAAGTATAAAGCATTTCAAATTTTCCTTGCATGTATACATTTCTGTTTATATTGTAGTGTCAATAGCTGTCTTTGAAATCTGTACAATACTTCACTTCTTCAAATCATTCCTTTTTCAATTCAGGTTTTGTTTTGTCAAAACGGCAACAATATTTCAAGGGCATAATTAATATTTAGACTGATGTTTCAAATAAATAACTTGTCAGTTGCCAATTTAGTTAGTTTAGAATGTATGGTTAGTGCAAATATAGCATGTTGCAAAAATATGTATTTTTTCGTGTGCTTTAGAGACTGTCATATGCAAGTGACATATATAATGTAGCATATATAGAGGAGATAGCTTATGGATTCAGGTTGTTAAAGGAAATTATGCTTATTAATCAGGCAGTTTAATTTAAATTCACAAGTAATTTGGGGGCATTTCAGTTGAGTTTCAAGGAGTGTGTAGTCCAGTGTGAGTAACTGAGTCCACTTTTCCTCATAAACATATGCCACAATTCATTAAACTAAGCAGAGTCTAACATCTGTCTAATAATCATTATAAAGACAAAGAATAGTAATTTCCTAGCTCTTCAAACTTTCTGATATCGCAAAATGTTGACAGTAAGTTATTTTAACTGGAAGACTAAAACATTTCCATACTTCCTTGTGAATATATATTTTTACTTTTACTGTAGTGTCAAGAACTTTCTTTGAAATCTGTGCATTACTTCACTTCTTTCAAGTCATTTATTTTACAGTTCAGGTTATCGTCTTCTTTTGGCTGCTTCCATTAGGGATCGCCACAGCGGATCCACTGTTTCAATTTCTTCCTGTCCTCTGCATCTTGCTGTGTCACACCAACCACCTGCATGTCCTCTCTCACCACATCCATAAACCTTATCTTAGGCCTTCCTCTTTTCCTGTTACCTGGCAGCTTCATCCTTAGCATCTTTTTCCCAATATACTCTGCATCCCTCCTCAGCACATGTCCAAACCAATGTAATCTTGCCTCTCTGGCTTTGTCTCCAAACCTTCCAACCTGGGCTGACCCTCTAATATACTTATTCCTTATCCTGTCCATCCTCGTCACACCCAGTGCAAATCTTAACATCTTCAACTCTGCCACGTCAAGCTCTGACTCCTGCCTTTTTGTCAATGCCACTGTCTCCAACCCATATAACATATCTGGTCTCACTACCCTCTTGTAGACCTTCCCTTTCACTCTTGCTGGTACTTGTCTGTCACAAATCACTCCTGACACTCTTCTCCACCCACTCCATCCTGCCTGTACTCTCTTCTTCACCTCTCCTCCACACTCACCATTACTCTGAACTGCTGATCTCAAGTATTTAAACTCATCCACCTTAGCCACCTCTACTCCCTGCATCCTCACCATTCCTCTATCCTCCCTCTCATTCACACACATATATTCTATCTTAGTCCTGCTGACCTTCATTCCTCTTCTCTCTAGAGCATATCTCCACCTCTCCAGGGTCTCCTCCACCTGGTCTCTACTCTCACTACAGATCACAATGTCATCTGCAAACATCATAGTCCACGGGGACTCCTGTCTGATCTTGTCTGTTAACCTGTCCATAACCATTGCAAATAAGAAAGGGCTCAAAGTTGATCCTTGATGTAATCCCACCTCCACCTTAAATGCATCCATCACTCCCACCGCAGACTTCACCGCTGTCATACTACCCTCAGTTCAGATTATATTTTGTCAAAATGTCAATAGCATTTCAAGGGCACATTTAATATTTAAACTGATATTTTAAATGAATAGCTATCAGTTACCAAGTGAGTTTGTTCAGAGTGTGAAGTAACTGCAAAGATAACATGTTGCAAAAAGTAATATGTATCTTTTCATATGCTCTAGAGACTGACAATTTCAAGTAACATATAAAATGTAACTTTTACAGTGCAGACAGCTTATGAAATCAGCATGTTAAACTGAGTAATACTTTTTAATCAAGCAGCTACATTTCAGTGCACTTGTAGTTTGGGAACATTTCAGTTGTGTTTCCAGGAATATGTAATCCTATGAGGATAAGTCATAAAATATATACAAATATCCCTATTATGTATTTATTTTACCTTGCTTAGGTTGTTTTTCATTTTAATAAATAAACATTACTTTTTCTTATTATTTGTTATCTGTGAGGCTAAATGCACTTCACAGGTTCACAGTGTCCTTAGAAACTGCAGAAATTGTTTACTGTTGCTAAGGCAACGCAAATAGAATGTGAAGAAAGCTTCACTTCTGTTAACCAACAGTACATTTTTCCCTCTTTTTTTTTTTAATATGTATTTGTTAATACTAAAAAGGAAATAATTCAAAGGACATCTGTACATGAATGGAGCATTTCAGAGTTAATCACGAACATGTCCCCGGTCCCAAAAAGCATAACAGTGACTATCATTAATCTAATAAATATTGTAATAACAATTAATTAAGTTCACTATTCCAATTAGTCTACCTTAAAATTAGATTATTTTAGACTATTATTTATCTATGTATAGATAATGAGTTATTAAATATATACAGACTATATTAGTATAGTAAATAGGAGAGAATTTAGAAAGGGAGACAAGATGCAGTTAAAATAAAGAGAAAAGAGAGAAAGAAAAGAGAAAATACACATATACTAAATATGTTGATTTACAGTATAAATATTTTATGTGCTACATAACCCTCCTTCTGTGAAAGAAAAGTACCCTGTTTTACATACCTGAGGTAATGTGAAAACTCTCATGTGTCATCTATTTTCAAAAAATATAGATAAAGATTCCAGTAGTTAGTTACCTTTGTTTTAAAATTCCAAGCAGTAAAAATGGTCCTTTAAAGTAATGTTAAAACAATTCATATCATAGTAAATGCTTTGAGAGATTTGGCTGTAACAGTATCAGTCTTTTGCTTCTTCTTTTTGACATCTGTCCAGACATTTGTTTCTTTTGTTCTCTTCTGAGAATGTGACATCCTATCCATATCTTCCGGTAAAGTAATCACATTATTAGTTTTAATAAATGAAGAGGCTTCCTCTAAGTCAGTAAAAGTCCTCATCTCGTTGGCATACAGTATTCTTATCTTAGCTGGATATGCAAGTTGTGCCTTGATATTATTTTGTTTCAGAAACTTTATCATTGGCCACACTTTTTTCCTTTGTTCCATTATTCTGGATGAATAGTCGCTATCAAATCTTATCAGGCTCTGTTTATATTTTAGAGGTGCCTTCCTCCAAGCAGATCTTAAAATCAGTTCCTTGTCCAAGTATGAAAGAAATTTGATAATTATTGACCTAGGAGGAGAGTTTGAGTTAGTGGCAGGTTTCCCAAGAGCTTTGTGTGCCCTTTCAATGCCAAAGGAAAGTCCTTCTTTTAAATTTAAAAAGTCAGGGATCCAGCTTGATAAAAAGAAAATAATATCCTCACCTTCTGTGTTTTCAGGTAATCCGAAAATCCTGATGTTATTTCTCCTCTCCCTACTTTCCAAGTCATCTACTTCATTAACCAACCTAGTGTTTTGTTTAAGAAGCAGTTCTTTTTGTGTTTCCTCTTCCTTAAGTCTGCTTTCTAAGTCATTTAGAGAAACCTCTATTCCTGTTATCCTTGTCTGGTGGTGTTGTAGCATTTCCTTGAGGGTGTCAGCCTGTTTTTGACTGCTTGTTTTAAGATTTTCTAGGTTCTCTTTAAAATCATCCATCTTCAAAACAACTCCTGCAGGGTAGATGCCATCTGTTGTAGTTCCTTCCTTAAGGCAGCATCCTGATGAGAATTCTTTGAGTTGCTCATTTTAACAAGTGAATATATCTCCAAGCTTTTTGACAGGAAATTATTTGTAAAACTTCACCAAAGTTTCTAATTATGTAAATTAGTTCTTTATCTAGAAGATTTTATACTTTGGAGAAAAAAAAAGAATATTTTTTCCTGTCTTATTTAACTAGTTATTTGGAGCTCTAAAATACTGCTGCTTTCAGTTAGCCATTCATGCTCCGCCCATCACCATTTCTTGTATATCTAAAGCCATTTCATTTTCCTATTCTTTCAATGAGAAGAGCCTTCTGTCTTCTGTTAAGACTCATTCCACTAGGGCTGTGGCTTCTTCTGATGCTTTTTTCCAAGGGTTTAGATACTAATTCTATTCTTGAAGTAGCAACCTGGACTTCTGTGCATACCTTTACGAAGCACTATAAGTTGGATGTTATTTCTAGGGCCAGAGCTGGTTTTGCCAGTGGCATTCTCCATGGCTTCCCAGAAGGTTCTGCTGGCCCCTCCTCCTCCTCTCAGTCTTAATCCTGAGCTTTTGTACTCGGTCTATTGTAAAGAATACTGCAACAGTGATATGGAAGGACATAGTACAGTTGTGTAAAAATCTTAACATAACAGTAGATGTCCTTCTCTTCACTGTTGCAGTATTCGCTCCATCCCTCCTCCCCCTGGTTCTTTGTCCTTCTGGATGTACTTGTTACATACTTATATCCTTGGACTATTGTTTCTACTGGGGCTTTTTCAGTTCTGAGGATGATACACCTGGATGTCATCTTTGTGCTGTATGTCAGGCATCGGGAGCATATGTGTAATGTACAGCATACCCTTTACAACCAAAAGGCTTTGGTATACAGTTGATATAAAAAGAGTACACACCCCTGTTAAAATGCCAGGTTTTTGTGATATAAAAACATGAGACCACAATAAATAATTTCAAAACGTTTCCCACCTTTAATGTGATATATAACCTATACAATTCAAATGAAAAACAAACAAATCTTTTATGGGGAAAAAATATAAAAGATAAAAAACGTACAATAAGCTGGTTGCATAAGTGTGCACACCCTTAAACTAATACTTTGTTGAAGCACCTTTTGATTTAATTACAGCATTCAGTCTTCTTGGGTCCACACCTGCCGTCAATTAAAGAGACTCTGATTAACCCCAAATAAAGTTCAGCTGTCCTAGTAGGATTTTCCTGACATTTACTCAGTTGCCTGCTACAGCAAAAGCCATGGTTTGCAGAGAGCTTACAAAGCATCAAAGGGATCTCATTATTGAAAGGTATCATTCAGGAGAAGGGTGCAAAAAAATTTCCACAGCATTGGATATACCATGGAACACAGTGAAGACAGTCATCAAAAAGTGGAAAAAATATGGGACAACAGTGATGTTGCAAAGAACTGGATGTCCCTCCAAAATTGATGAAAAGACAAGACGAAAACCGGTCAAGGAGGCTGCCAAGAGACCTACAGCAACACTAAAGGAACTGCAGGAATTTCTGACAAGTACTAGTTGTGTACTATATGTGACAACTATCTCCCGTATTCTCCATATATCTGGGCTATGGGGTAGGGTTGCAAGATGGAAGCCTTTTCTTACACAGAAAAACATCCAGGCCTGGCTAAAATTTGCAAAACAATACATCAAGTTTCCCAAAAGCATGTGGGAAAATGTGTTATGGTCTGATGAGACCAAGGATGTACTTTTTGGCCACAATTCCAAAAGGTACGTTTGGCGCAAAAACAACACTTCACATCACCAAAAAAAAAAAAACATCCCCACAGTGAAGCATGGTGGTAGCAGTGTCATGCTTTAGGGTCACTTTTCTTCAGCTGGACCTGGGGCTTTAGTCAAGGTGGAGGGAATTATGAACAGTTCCAAATACCAGTCAGTTTTGGCCCAAAACCTTCAGGCATCTGCTAGAAAGCTGAATATGAAGAATTTCACCTTTCATCATGACAGTGACCCCGAGCATACATCAAATCAACAAAAGAATGGCTTCAGCAGAAGAAAATTAAAGTTTTGGAATGGCTCAGCCAGAGCCCAGACCTAAATCCAATAGAAAATCTGTCGGGTGACCTGAAGAGGGCTGTGCCCAAGAGATGCCCACACAATCTGAAAGATTTGGAACACTTTTGCAAGAAGAGTGGGCAAATATTGCCAAGTCAAGATGTGCCATGCTGATGATTCCCAAGAAGACTGAATGCTGTAATTAAATCAAAAGGTGCTTCAACAAAGTATTATTTTATGGGTGTGCACACACAACAAAGTATTAGTTTAAGGGTGTGCACACTTATGCAATCAGATTATTGTACGTTTTTTTATTTTTTTATGTTTTTCCCCTAACAGATTTGTTTGTTTTTCAATTGAATTGTACAGGTTATAGGTCACATTAAAGGTGGGGAAAGTTTTGAAATGATCTATTGTGGTTTCATTTTTTTTATATCACAAAAACCTGACATTCTAACAGGGGTGTGTACATTTTTTTATATCCACTGTACTTGCCAGAACTTGGGCAGGGGATCACTATTGTAAAGAATACTGCAACAGTGAAGAGAAGGACATCTACTATTATGGTAAGATTTTATACAGCTGTACTTTCATTTATGTTGAGGCTTTGAAATAATAGTCACAGTCAAGTCACAGTCATGTGTTGTAAAGTATTTATTAAACAGAGAATTTTGAAGAGTTATAAACTTTTGTGCTGATGTACTTTTGGAGCCTTATTTATGCATGCATTATTGTTTGCTGGATTACATTTAGGTAATAGCCTATGCTCAGATTTTCAGTAGAGGCCAGGAGGAAAAAATGTATAAATAAGCATTAAACTCACTAATGGCAAAAAAAAAAAAAAAGAACATAGCATAGACCTCTTGGATGTTTTCTCCGCTGTGCACTACCAGTCATTAAGAATAATAACATAAAGTAAAGTCAGGGACATTTGCTTCAAGGAGCTGAACTGTTCAGCACAAGAGGAAAGAAAAAAAAATAGCCACTTGCTTACCTCTTCTCTGCAACATACTAGGAAGATTAAAAAAAAGGCAGGAAGAAATAATCTGCTCTGGCTCAGCCCACTCTAAAGTTCCTTCCAAACACAACCTCAGGCCTCTGTGCAGCAGTGATCCCACTTCCAAGCTACTGCTCTACTGCTAATTCCAACCAGCAGACGCCAGTCCGGTGAACAGCCATGGCTGCTCCTTCCAGCACTAAATCCAACACTGCTGTCACTTCCGACCTCTTAGTCCTTCATTTTAATGTTAGTGTGTTTTTTGTTTTGTTATTTTGATGATCTGACACATGACCCGGTGTTTTTCTGCTAATTTGCAGAGTTTTTAGTAGACACTTATGTCATAGTTCAAACAAACTGTCCTCGTTGAGTGCTTGAATGGTTGGTTCAGGGATGCTACATTACTTGCCACCTATGATCCTTCCTTGCTATCCTGCAGGCAGGAATTCCTGCTTAGACTTTGTCTAGGATCCATGCGGTGATATTTTCTGCAGCTTTCCAAATCCCCTCATCCTTGTCCTCCTTGTCCTGTTTGGAGGACTGATCTGTTGTGCTGGTAGATAGATCTTGTAGTGCCTCCTGCCTCTCATTTATGTTCATTCATGTTCTTCAGTTTATACAGATCTCTTGGCCTCCTTCTCATCCTGGATGGAGTGGGCCCTGATGTAGAGCTGTGCTGTGGATCCTTGTTCTTACATCACAGGAGCAGTACTAAGCAAATGATTACTGGGACCATATAAATAATAGCTTATACATCTTTAAGTAGGCATAAATAAAAGTTGTTCCTACCCTTTATGTACTTAATATCAAGCCAGGCCATACATGATAACCCAGGTGTAAATTTATGTCTATGTAGTCATCAATAACATTCTTAAAGGCTGACAAAAAGTAGTGTTTTGCTTAACCTGTACTTATAACATATTCCATAGCTGGGAAATGATGAGTTAGGAAATTATCCCTTCAACAAGTTGTATATTTTCCTTTGTGTAAATTTAGATCCCTTTTATGGATGTTTGTTGTGCCACTGGTTTTGTGGAGAAATAGAAGGTCACATAGGACGGTCTTTCATGGTTGAAAAGGTGAAAGACAACTCACATCAGAGCAGTTTGTAGGCTACTGAATAATAGGGTGAGTTGTTTACAAAATCATCAATATCATACTGCAGTTATATACTTATTGAGTTAATATACTCATTTTTTCATAACATTTTTTTAACATTTCAAATTATCATTTTCCAACCAAGTAACCCTGTCTGCCATTTGTTACTGTATTATTTTTGCGCCATTTTTAATTCTATCCAATATTCCTTCTTTCCATTTGTTTCCATTGTGAAGGTAATGATCGCATACATTCCATTAAAGGGCATACATCTTGTTCGTTTCCCTATATAACCAGCCTTCCTCCAGTTGGTTCATTTCTTTTATAATACTTAACATATCTTCAGAGTTGATATTGATTAGTTTGCCCAGTTTCATTCATGAAGGTCAGCCACAGTCCTTCCGTGTTGCCTGTTGGCCTGTAGAAAATATAATATTAACAAGAGAGGTCACAGGACTGAGCCTTGTGGGATGCCACTCCCATCTAGTGACATAGGGTTTATAAGCTTATCTATATTATTAGTGGGGTATGTTATCAAAAAGGCTTTGCAGGGTCAGGTAGGCTGTATGACCACACCTTCCCGCGTCAATGGCCTTGGTGACTGTTCAAAGAAATCGACCAGGTTTAAGAGGCAGTAGTTTTATGTTTCTAGCTCTTCTCTCTTGAGTCATGTGGATGCAGCCCGGGACACCATCTGGTCCCATTGATGCTGTGTTTTTTGGAGAGGGAGAGGCGGCTCTTACATCTTGAGATGTCAGGGGGCAGCAAATTTTTGGGGAGATATTTGCCCTTTGTGGGGGAGAGGGGGAGAAGTTTGCACTGAACCTGTCAGCTAGGATGTTGGCAATGTCTGTGGGCTCAGTGTATTTTTGTCATTTTGGACTAATTAGGTTCCTAACATAACTGACAAGGTCCATTTAACCCTTTATATCAACTTTCTGGCTATCACTTTTTGTACTGCTAACATAATTAAAGTTTATAAGCCCCTTTTATGTCCTGATATTCTAGTCCACGTACTCCGTTAGCAGCATCATTTCTGTAGTCACTTCACCTTGTTCACCTACCATCTGTCCAAGGGCACTTTGTAATGCATCTTTAAACTGAGTCAGCTCTGTACACTCCCAGTTTTCCCTCACACCTCTATCCGTTATTCTAAACCTGAGGGAAGATACTCTTCACTTTACTTGAGGTTCGGAAATCTCTATGCAGGCATTTCTATACAAATGTTCTGAACCTTCTTCATTTAGTCATGTATTTCAAAGCCTTGCACTCAGATAAATAAATAACATCTAAATTAAGCTCAGCTACATTCCTGACTATATATAAAAGAAATTACTGTACCCTAGTTAACTTGCTTACAGAGCAGAGCAAGACATGTGGTGAGTGGGTCTTCCAGCTGATGCTGTTAGGTCAAAGACAAAATACAAAATGCTCTGTCTCTCTCAGAGAGTTCTTAAATTAATGTCTCAAATATTACTGCTGGGTTAGCTTGCAGGATGACATCACTTCTTGTTATCTGACTTTAGTTCCCAAGCCATTGTCCCATTGCTAGAAACTGCCAGCCTTTAGCATCTACCTGTGAAAAACACATAGCCCTCAGATCTTTGCAGCTGCTGGAAGGCGAAAAACAATAAAACGCAAGACAGTGCAAAAGGCTCCCTAGTTTTAGACATCCTGTCTCCTTGCTGCATTGAAACCATCTTTTATGGCGCAGTTATAAAATAATTTAATTTCAAGTATTTTTCTGAAATGTTGCAAGTTAACCATCTGTTCTCCAGTTTCCAATGTTAAATTATATGCATTTACACAGTTACAGTAGTGTATACATCTCTGTTCTTTTCCAGTAGGGTCCACTGTGGATAAATCTTTAAGCTCGGTACTTTACAAACCCTTTCAACACCTTTGTAATTTCACTGGCAAACCTTTTTTCTCCCAGTCCTCCCTGAGTTCCTCTGATGTTTTAATAATTGTCTTGTGCAATTCTGGATCCACTACTACTGAGCTTCCTAGTTGATGTTGTTAATAAGCTGTTATAGACTGTTCTACATTTTGCCCTTTTATTCCACATAAAGAGAGGCAGTGCTCCACATTCAGGAGATGGAAGATTGAGAGTTAAAATATCATTTCACTCCTCCCAAAATAATAACTGCCTCATCCAACCCATTTCCACTCTTTCATGATATTTCCAAATATCTTCTCTGCTATAAACACCTTAAAAAATTACCTTTTCAACAAATAAGTAGAGAAGTGCCAATGTGTACCCCTTTTCTCACTACCTTGGGCCCTTACCCTAATCCACAAAAGTGCATAATCAGATACTATAATCAGAAACACCTCTGTTCCCTCAGTAAAAGAGCATGCTTTTGCATTATATAATATCTGTCTAAGCTGGCCCAATTCTGTTATCTGTGGTAATGATGAGCAAGTTCAATTTCAGCTCCTGGGACTACTACAACATCTTCGATCCTGAATAATGGCATATATTTCCTTAAGACTTGACCCTCTCTAGTAATAGTTTCCATCCTTGGGTGCCTTGACATATCTTCTTTATCACAGGCCATATTCCAGTCTCCCTCTATAACTAGCATCCCTTGCTGAAAGCTTATTTCCCCTAGCATTCTCCTAATTTCTGAAGCTGTACATTGGGTGGGGCCTACATGCAAACAAAGGTAATTCTGTTTCCTAGACAGTAGACTACCCACTATCACAAACCTTCCATGTCCATCCTTTCTTTCTTCGTCTATTACTAAAGGAAGTCTGTTGCCTAGTAATATCTTTGTACCCTCTTCCTTTGTCCCTGAGATATATTTAAATAACCCTCTTGAATTCCTTCTTTGTCAAGGTCACATATTAAGCCATATCTAAGTAGGTTTCCTAAAGCATTATTATTTGCACCCTATTTCTATGTAAGTCCATTCATATTCCTTGTTATTATAGTAAATGCAACAATTTCCACAAGTATTACATTTTATCGTTGTCATTATGTGACTTTTCTTTTCTGCACATCCCTCCCCACACAGTTGTATTCCCACCCCATTCAGTGAATGGCATTTTACTTTTTTGTTGGACACATATAAAAACTAAATAACTATGCACGATATTTTCTGAAAAGAAAAAAATACACTGCTCCTTCATCATGGTGAGTGCCCTTGTTAGATGGTCATTAAAGCAGGCATTAACTAACTTAAACCTTAGGTTTGTTTTGCTAATCTGCATGTTTTTGACCAATTTCTTAAAACAAAAGTAAAATTGCTATGTTAAATATATTCAGCCACTATATGCTTCCAGCAAGGAAAATAACCTGCATATTTCCAATGTATCTAAATGACAGAGCATATCAAGTATATGCTAGTAACACACTATTAAACCAGTCAGTCCTAAGCAGTGGTGTACCATAACTTCATGACCCCTTAATTTTTTTACTCTTCTTAAACACCCTCTGACTTAACCTGCCATCCTTGAATCTTATACTATATGCAAATGACATCCTCGCTCTAGAAAACAACAAAGCTTTTAACACCCTCCAGTCCAATTTCTTACAACTTTGCAGTTGGACTGTCTAACAAACTACTTGTTAACCTCCCAAAAAAACAAGCTTATGATCTTTGCAACATGATCAAAATTAACATCAGTCCCACTGTTCACATGTGAGGGTTTCAGTAGCAATAGCATTCCTACGTCACAGAACAAAAATAACTAGGTTTGACTTTAGACTCATGCTTAAACTTTTATATACACATACACCAACAAAATTACCACTGAAGTACACTCACAACTTAAACTTTGTTATTGTATCTCTCATCTGCTTACACCCACAGACAGAATAGCCATTGCCAAAAACATACTACGGCCGAAAACTGAATAGTATGCTTTTACTCATCTTATAATATCAACAAACTACAGGTGGTCAAAAATAGAGTTTGTAAATTTGTTACTCTAGCGTGTGCCAGGAAGCCTCACCATGATGTATTTAATACTATCAGTTGGTTCCCTATTACTCACTGAGCAACACCAGTACTTTCATTTTTAAAATGCTAAAACACGTTTATTGCTTCTCAAATGCTCATTTTTAAAATACTAAAACAAGGTTATTGTTTCCCCATTACTCACTGAGCAACACCAGTACTCTCATTTTTAAAATATTAAAACAAGGTTATTACCCCCTGCCTATTATTCACTGAACAACACCAGTACTCTCATTTTTAAAATATTAAAACAAGGTTATTACCCCCTGCCTATTATTCACTGAACAACACCAGTACTCTCATTTTTAAAATATTAAAACAAGGTTATTACCCCCTGCCTATTATTCACTGAACAACACCAGTACTCTCATTTTTAAAATATTAAAACAAGGTTATTACCCCCTGCCTATTATTCACTGAATATCCTTTCTTGCCCCTAGAACATGCTCATCTCCTTGTGAGCAAGTTGCTACTTATTGCGTGTATATCTATTCTCACCTTGGTACATTGCTGTAGCTCCACTTTTTTGATTGTTTATCGCAGACTTCACTATGACCTGGCTGTACCCACTCCATTCGCCCTGCAGGCTCACTCCGCTCCCCTACCCTACCCCCAAATCTCACCCACCCCCAGTATTCATTACCTTATACTCATATAGCCACACCTCCTTCCACCAATTAGCCCACTCTATCTCGTTACAGACTTATCACTTCAGCCCATATTTACTGTTTTTCTCCTCTATCTGTCCTTCAACTACTCCTTTCAATTCCCTTTCCTTACACCTCCATTCTTCTTGCTTCAATTAATGTTTTTCCCCTTACTATGTCTAAATCTGACATTCCAAAGCATTTTAACCATTTTTTTCCCCTATTTTTCTTCTTTATAATAAGATCCCTATGGTCAGCCGATAAACTACTGGTCCAAACCCTCAAAGCTAATAACTCTGCTGGTGAATCCCTGTTTGCCAACTTCATTGGCAAAACCTGGAATTCGTTGCCAAACTATATAACCCTACAATCCTCCAAAAGTCTCTTAAAAAAAAACCTCAAACAGTATCTCAAAGTGAATTGGCTATGCCCATGTACCAACCCTGATTAAGTTATAAACTAAAAGCATATTCTGCAATTATCATAACTTGTAACTACATCACCAAGGTGTGCTTCCAATCTGATGTTTCTTACTTTTAATTATCTGTTCATGACAATTGTGAGTCCCTACTAGGGAATCACTTCTAACCCATTGTATATAATCACTTTGTTTTTGTAATTATTTGCTAACTTCTGTGTAATCTATGTAAGTTTGTCTTTGTGGAGCTTTCCTCCCCGGGCCTCCGCTGAAAATGGACATGTGTCCAGTCGGACTACCCCTGTAAACAAATGTAAAATAAATAAATAAATAATCCGTAACACTCTCATTGTATCATATACCCTCACTTACTATAAGCATCTAAGCTTTACTGAATCTCTACTCACTTTAAAGCAAACAACTCCACACTTTGCTCCAGCCTTACAAACCTACAGTAACTTAACATCCTCATCTCCCTATTTTCTTCTTTTATTCCATAGATTAACCCATAATAAGTATCTCCAAACGAGAAAATCTTACCTAATCTTCTCCAAACTCTTAAAATTCTTACATAGTCCTAAACAGTTCCTAATTCTACATGGTGACATTCAACCAAACCCAGGCCCAAATAACTACCTCACTAACACCCATCCAATCCATCAAACAAACTCTGTCACTCCAAATAGTCCACCCAGCTCTCTTCTCATAGCTCACCTTAATATTCACAACTTAAAAAATAGAATTACCCAACTCCATGCCCTGATAGATATATATTCCTTTGATATCCTATGTCTAACAGAAACCTGTCTCAAGCCAGGAACTAAGGACATTGATAATTATCCCTCCTGGTTACAACATCCTCAGACTCGTTCATCTGAACAAAAAGGGTGGTGGAGTTGCAATACTCTACAAATCTGAATTACAGGTTACCCCAGTAGATACTCAACCTTCCTCTCCAAGCAATGCTGAAATCTTAATCTCTAAGGTTAATACTAATAAATCCATATACATAATTTGCTCCTATATCCCCCCAGACAACAAGATTAATACTCTTGAAAATACCTTTAGCTGCCTCTCCTCATCCTTCCCACAAAAAACATACTCTTAGGTGATTTTAATATTGATTGGACTTGCTATATTTCTCCCTAACCAACTTCTCACATAAACCTTTATGGCTTCCATCAAACCATCATCTCCCCTACTAAAATTCATAAACCTAGCAATAAACAAAGCACCCTAGATTGGCTATTGGTCGATAGTAATCCCCTAGCATATAAAGCAAGTGTACTCCCTGATGATATTAGCGACCATTTACTTACTTATATTACCAGACAAAAGGCCCCTAGTACCAGCCAAATTATTTTCATAATTACCTGGAATACGAAAGATCTAAACCTAGCCAGCTACCAAACAGAGCTCAAAGCTTGCAACTGGTCTCCCCTAAAATACCTACCTCTTGATGAAGCAATCTCATACTTCAATAATAAATTCTTGCAAATTCTAGATCACCATACCCCCTCTGGTATTATCAAAGCTAGAAACAAACCTGCTCCATGGCTCACCAAAGAGACCCGGCAAAAAATGCTACAGAGAAATAAAATATGGACCAAATGGAGAAATACTAAAAACCCCATTGACCACCAAAACTTTAGGCAGCTTAGAAATGCTACAAAGAAACTAATACTCCTAGACAAAAAAAACTATTACCTGAAATTCCAACAAGCACAACATCAAAATCCACAAAACTTCTGGTCAGGTATTAATAAACTACTTCATCCAGGAAATTCCAAAACACCTACTCCTTCTAATCTGACTCAGAGTTCTCCCAACCATATTGCTGATGCCTTTAACAAATTATTTTCTGAAACAGTCAGCTCACTAGCTAATACCTTGTCACCTGCTAGCACCCTGGAACTTTACTCTCAAATCAATAAACCCCCACTTTAAAACTGCACCCAGCCTCAACATTTCACATCCTTACCCTACTTCTGAAACTTAAACCCAGCACATCTGCAGCTGACCACCTACCAGCTGAGTATCTGCAAATGGCAGCTGGAGTACTTGCCTACCCTTTTTCCATTTTAATAAATAGAACCATAGCTGAAAGCATTATCTAATCTCTCTGGAAAGTCTCTTGTATCATCCCTTTACACAAGGGGGGAGCTCAAACGAACTCTCAAACTTCCGTCCTATAGCCCTACTTTCTCCCTTAGCAAAAATCATGGAAAGTTGCATTCATCGGCAATTACTTGATCATCTTTTCTAAAATAACATACTAGCTGACTGCCAGCATGGTTTTAGACCATATCACAGTACTACAACTGCGCTCTTTTCCTTCACAGACTGTATTAATAAAAATCGTAATAATAACCTACTTTCCTCAGCTCTATTCTTAGACCTCTCCAAAGCCTTCAACATGGTTAACCATTAACTCATGTTAAACATTCTCAAATCTCTCTCCTTAGACACTCTACCAGTCCAGTGGTTTAATTCCTACCTAGAAAATAGACAGCAAGCAGTTCTCTGGGACAATCACTTATCCTCACAGCTTCCCATCACCATTGGAGTCCCACAAGGCTCTATTCTGGGACCCTCCTCTTTTCCACTTGTATTAATGATCTGAAAACTTCTCTTCCACAATCCTCCTGCATTCAATATGCAGATGACTCGACACTTATCTGTGCCGCAGTTTCTTCTGCTGAGCTGCAGTCTAGTACCCAAAAAGTATTTACATCAGCTGAAAATTGGTTCCATCAGTACTGTCTCCTTCTCAACCCCCAAAAAACTAAATTATTACTGTTCATTCCAACACAGAAGTCCTCTCCTATCAACTTTACAATTGTGCCTAACAATGGCACAATTATATCACCTGACTCTAACACTAAACTTCTAGGAGTCACAATTGGTCATAATCTTAACTTCGACTCACACATCAACTTAACCATTAAATCAGTAAATAGAAAACTATAGGCTAAAACCCTTCCTTACACCTTCAGCCAGGACTACTATAGCACAAACACATCTGATCCCTACCCTTCTCTACGCCTCTCCTATTTTTACCAATCTATCAAAATCCAATTTTAATAAACTGGCAACCTCATACAATAACATTGCTAGATTTGCCACAGGTGCTCCATTTTGTGCCCACCATTGCATAAATCTTAAACAACTAGGCTGGCTGGAATTACAAAACCAGCTGCTGCTTCTACAACTGACAATCATCCACAAGATCTTATATCAATCTTGTATCACCCCACAAATGCACCCATACTCAGTAACCTATTTACCCCTTATAAAACCCTCACAACCCTTCACTCAGCTAACAAGCTACTAGTCACCTCCCGTAAATCACATAATAAATCTGGTGACTGCCTGTTTACTAACACTGTTGGTTTTAATTGGAACAAGCTTCCTAGTGAACTCACCTCATTAATATCGACACCCCTCTTCAAGAAGCAACTAAAATCCTTCGTGAATTCCCATTGGCTATGCCCATGTACTAATCCTGACTGACACTTTTTTTGGCCTCTTGCCTTATCACTGCTACAGAAGTACTACTATTACTCCTATACCTTTTTTCTCCTCTAGCTATACATTCTTACTTATATAGCTAGTTTGTCCAAAAAAAAAAAGTTATTTTTGTGATCTGTGATTATCCTTTTACTCCTTTTTACTTCAATGTATACCTGGTACAAAGGAGTTAACATAGTCTGTCTTTTTGTTGTTCCAACTTTGCGTGTTAATCTTTCACAGTGTAGCAATTACTTTTGTAATGGTGCCCTCCACATTTATGCAATGGTTTGAACTGATTTTACTGTATAAGTTTTTAATACTTGCTAAAGTGTATAGCTTGTAGTGGAGCTTTTCTCCCCAGGCCTCTACTGAAAATGGATATGTATCCAGTTAGACTAGCCCGGTCAACAAATGTAAAATAAATAAATAAAATAATTACCCCCTGCCTATTATTCACTGAACAACACCAGTACTCTCATTTTTAAAATATTAAAACAAGGTTATTACCTCCTGCCTATTATTCACTGAACAACACTCTCTCATTTTTAAAATATTAAAACAAGGTTATTACCCCCTGCCTATTATTCACTGAACAACACCAGTACTCTCATTTTTAAAATATTAAAACAGTGTTATTACCCCCTGCCTATTATTCACTGAACAACACCAGTACTCTCATTTTTAAAATATTAAAACAAGGTTATTACCCCCTGCCTATTATTCACTGAACAACACCAGTACTCTCACTTTTAAAATATTAAAACAGGGTTATTGGCTTTGCAGTTAGACCCCCCCCCGCCCCCTTTCCTGCTTTTTCACTTGTTGATTAAATTACTTAATTGCTTTAATTACCTGGCCAGCCTCCTTAAACATCTTTGACCCCCCACCCAGAAAAAAAAAACAGTCTTAAACTATAGGATACATCACTTTATACCTCACTCCAGATCACAGACATTCTTTCAAGTCTGGAATAAAATGTTTGTATTTCTTTGTGGTATAAATAGAATAGCCATTTTCTACAAATACTCTGGTTTCTCCATCTTTCAAAACCTTTCTTGTGTGATGCACTTTTGTTAACATTTCCTTGTATTAGGTTGTTTGTGTTTTTTTACAATCGTTGGTCTCAGCTGCTTTCTTAAAAGTCTTCTTAGAACATCAATATTGTGTGCCCTTTCATTTGGTATATCCTACTGTAGTACACCAGTCCAGTTGCCTGTGCCCTTTCATTTGGTATATTCTACTGTAGTACACCAGTCCAGTTGCCTCTGCCCTTTCATTTGGTATAGTCTACTGTTGTACACCTGTCCAGCTGCCTGATATTGGTCTTCATAAAGCTTATACAATCTCTTTCTTCCAACTTCCCAAGGCTGGCTGTAAACCTCAGATTTTCCCTCCCTATGTCCTCCAAATCAACCACCTTTTGGAACAGTTCATCAGTTTCTGTCAGTCTGTCCTTAATGCCTATTTCTGACATTTGCAACTTGACTAGTATAGTTATTCTGTGCTTTGTCTATTTTTCAAGTGTCTCCTCATTCGCTTTTGTATACTTATCTGGAGTCTCACTTATTTTAAAGACCTCTGAATGTATCTGAGAAATGTTAAGATTTGAAGCCATAACCTGCATCTGCACCTTACACTGGTCTGCTACCCACTTAAACTCTTCCAAGTCCTTGCCTAACATAACTTTCCTGTCTCCCATTTTTTAACATTATTTCTCTTTGATTTTTGTCTTTGGCACCCAAAGAGAATGATAATCAGTTCTTAGTCAGTGGCCATCTTGAAACTCAGCCTAATGTCTCTCGGTCATTCTCTGATAAGTTTCCAGATTTCCCTTTCTTTTGCGAATTCTTTTGGCATTGTCTAATAATTTTATTTACATTAGACCCAGGCCGACTCTGTCTGTCATGGTTTTGAAGGGATTTTTGATGGGCTTACTGGATGCCTCTATTTTCTTGAGATCCTCTCTTGCTGACCTTGCATCTTATTATTTCTTAGTGTCATCTTCCAAGGACTTGACAGAATACTCCCTATTGGCTGTCCATCATTCTCAACATCTATTGCGAGAACGCAAGGTGCTTTGCATTAGTAGTCCCCACTCTTCATTCATGGATACTGTTCATTCACCTGATATTTATTTGTTTGTATATGTATTTATTTATTTAACATTTGTTGACCAGGAAAGTCCGACTAGGAGAGAGACTATTTTCAGCAGAGGTCTGGGGAGAAATGATACAGATGCATGTCTTTGGAATGTGTGAGGAAACTGGAGTACCCGAAGGAAACCATGCGAATGCAGAGAGGACATGCAGACTCCGCAAAGAAGGCATCCCAGCAGAGAATCGAACCGGAGAACCTCTTGCTGTGAGGCGGCAACGTTAACCGCTGCACCAATGCGCCACCCTAGCCACACTTTTCTCACTTGAGCAGTTAGTCTAATGTGAACTAAATCTTAATCCTTGAATGCAAGGTTTTCTAGCCTTCACCTGTCATATTTTTGTGTAAGAGTATTAGTTTTATTCTTGACTAATGAATTTAAAAAAGATTTGCAGACACTGAATTTACTGCTACCTGTACTCAAAAGACTAGGACATTAATGGATTTAATTTTGAAAAAATGGCAGGCGATAGCTGCCTACAAACTTTCTTTTGTAAGGCTATTCTGTTAATATATTTTAATTTATGTTTTAAAAGCTCATCTTTGTCCAGTGAACAGTGAGATTGAATAGTTTATCTGCATTGTAAGAAATTGTTTAAGGAAGCTTATTTGTTGTTTGGGATCTTTTCCTCCTAACTGGGCTATTCACACTAGTGAAAAAGAAAGCTTCACGTTAGGAAACGTTCTTGTTAGGGTATGACATTGATTTAGCCTGCTGCTGTTTCTGGGCACGTCACTCATGGATATCACTTATCTTTTTCTTTTTCTCATTTCTTACAGAAGATGAGTGACTTTTATAAAGTCTAGCTTGTAAAATAAGAAGAGCATTTTTGTTAATGTATTTCTTCTTTCATGACTGGAAATGCCTTGTCTTCATCGAGTGCGTGCCTTTTTTAATCTGAATTTGCTAAATGATAGTGTGCTCTGTTTATGACTTTTATCAACTTTGAAATTTATATTGTGGAGTTTGGGTGTTTGTTTAATCCTGGCATTGTTGATCTGCTTTGGTTGCTTATTTAGTGGGTCAGATTTTTATCCTGATTTACTGTGTTATTCTCTGAACAAATTAATTCTTTGCCATTTTTGAATTTTCTTTTATTCTTGCTTTTTAAAGTTGTTTTTCAGTACAGTTTGTTTTTAATAACTGGTATGGTCACATGCTCTGTGACCATGAAATTGTCATCAGTAATACCGATTATTGGTGATGACAATTTCATGGTGACATGCTGAGTTTTAAAGCTACCTGGTGCATTACATTATGTTTTGCATTTTTGTTTCCATTTTTTTTTTTATTGGAATGTTTTATTGTTTTATTATTGATATATTCAGTGTAGATCCATTCATTTAAGATGTCCTGAGACCTCTGATGTGCTTACTTTATATTTAAAGATAACAAAGTAAATGAAGTAAATGATTTCCTATGAATAGTAAGGTTATCCCGGTTTAAAAAGAAAAAAAAAGTGCACCTTATCACAGCATAGCACTTAACTGTCATTCCAGTCCCCAAAGAAGAAGGCATGAGGAGGTAGCAGCATTCCTCAACTCTTGCAGGATATTGGTACTAGAAGTTGGCCAATGCAGAGGTCTGCAGTAGGGTCCCTTGTACAATCCTATGCATGACTCGAAGCAGAGGGCTAAGGTATTGAGTCAGGAGGCCAGACCCTTGTCAAACCCACCTCCAAATAAACCTGTCCCTGTGCCTGTGATTATTTCTTCTCCTACTTGAGCTGTATGCTTTTCTTTACCAATGAAGACTGATCTTGTGTTTGTCATCGACTGACCATTGCAAATGTGCTTAAAGAGACACCCTGCACATCCTTAAATCTTGGTATGAATTGAAGGGCTTCAGCACTGACCCATCAATGCTTGATTAACTAGAACAGCATGCCAGCTGGCCTGCTTGCATGTAACAAACTTCTGAGTCCCTCACTCAGAGAATCTGCCTCATTTTGTCTTTCTCCAGAGTCAAAAGCCTGTGCATTGCCTAAAGCTGTGAAGTCTCCTATGCCTTCTTTTATTTACCTGCTGGCTTCAATTATGTTGAAGCTTTGTTTATCTGGCAGCAGACGTCTGTCCATTTGTAGGCACATGCCCTCAAGTAACACTCCTTGTTACCAGTGTTGATCGTGAGTAAACTGTCTGTCTGCTCATCACTGAATCTTCCATGCACCTCAACTTGCAGTGTTGAACCTTTCCTCAGCACTCATACACCTCTGCTTACCTACCATTTGTTCTTGCTTGTTGCATTGATCAAACGCTGATCTTCCCTGGCTGAGGCAGTTGGTAAGGGAAAGTCTTCCCTCTCCTTCAGTGTCAACTTGGGATGGGTATTCAGAAGGTGCTGAGGTCCAGAGACAGACAACGATAACAAGACTTGCTTTCCCTTTTGCTCATCTCCAGATGATCTGCCCTTAGAAGATACTTTAAAGCTTATGAGGGCCTTTCCAGACAGGCCAGTATCACTTATGCCTTCTCAACAAAAGGGTGAACTATTATTTCAAGAAAAAGGATGAGGAATATTGGGTCAATCCACCACAAAAGAACCTATCCTAAAGGATGCAAAGTTTTTGTAGCCCTGAAGTATTCAATTCTTCTACTTCTGCTGCAAAATTCTCCTTAAAAACTCAAAGTGGAATGGACAGAGTCTGTATAACAATCGGTTTAAAGCTGATTTCTTTGTAGTTTGTGCAGTCTGGCACAAATTCTTGAAACCACATAACCTAAACCCTGCTGCAAGATAAGCAGTTCAAAACTCTGAACGTGGCAAGCAAGAAGACAGACTCTTGTGTTTGCACCAGATAGAGTGAAGTGTGACCGAGTCTGTGATCATTTAAGGATGTGCTGAAGTAGGCTGTACTAGATGTGGCATTCCAGGGGAAGTACTTTTTGGACATATATGTCAAGAATTTCTTGAATATAAGCAGAAGAGAAAGTATGCGGTGACAATCTTAGAGGTGCCTTATAAGGCTTCCACAAGTTTCCTCCACTTTTTCTAGGTTAGGCCACTTTCCAAAGAAGAAGAGGAAGTCCAAGGTAGTCCCACACCAAATCACTGTTCTTTCTGCTGCTTGCCAGAATGCTGACTTCACAGTGGACAGAGCAGTATCCTGAGTATCACATAGAACCCCATGTTTTCTGTGTGTGCAACAGCTTGGAACTCCTTTGAAGGACCATTTGCTTACAGAGTTCTTGGAATAAACTGAGACTCTACTTCTCAGAAGCTATAGATCCTGTTCCTCCTTTGAAAAGAGGACAATGGTTTTTTTCCACTTCTTGTTTCAGTAAGCACAGGAGGTTTACATCCCATGTTGGACATCAGTAGCCTCAGTGAACACATACAGTCTTCAGTGTCATATTCTGGATAATAACTCTTAAGGGTTCATTAATCTGCATTCACAAGATACCTGGCTGGTTTCATTGATTATGGTAGTATCAGTGTCTGGGATCCTCACAAGCGGTTCCTTTCAGGACCTCGTGCTGTTGTTGCATATTTTGTTTTCTGCACCTAGACTGTTTACGAAGGTCTTCACCTTTGTGGTAGATACCTTGCAGGAGTCTGTAGTATTTTTCGTCATGGCTGACTGGCTTATGATGGCCCCATAAGGATATTCCCTAGTACTGGCCCTTGTATGGGTCTGTCTGTGCTTGCATTCCTTAGGGATTGGAGCAGACTGGAAATTTAACTGTTTTGTCCCAGCACAGATGTTCTTCAGTTGTGCATAGTTGAGTATTAACTGCCAGTTTTCCTAACTGCAGATAGGGTCCAGGATACCATGACTGGGGCATCCAGAAAGAAGTTGCAGAGGTGGTTGGAAGCACACACCCCTCTTCAGCTCTTGGGCTTCGTTATGGCTGCCATCTTCATTGTTTGATTCATCCATCTTCAGTCAAGGGTGCTTTACTGGACAGTGCGGTATCAGTGACTGCACTGTTGTCATGCACTTGCTGATTAGTGTCACTGGATTATAGAGCGGAGGAGTATTCTTAATATGCAGTTACCCTTCCTTAAGACAAACTCTTCACAGCCCATTTTCACTGATGCCTCACTGATGGGTTGAGGTGCCCATTCAGGCTCCTGCCTGGTGCAGGACAAGTGAAGTCTAAGTAGAGAAAGTGCACCTACTTAAAATCAGGGCACTGTCACACTCTGCAGGCTCTAAAAAGGGAGTGTAGGTTTAAGCTATTTTACTGCAGTGCAGAGAAGCATCTGGCAGTGGACCATAGAGTGGGACATCTTCCTCACAGCTGTTCAAGCTGTTAGATCATGATTTTCTGAAACTTGGACATCCTCTGGAGAGTATTATTCTCATTAGTTCTACTGGATTCAGCAAGGCAAGGGAAGGGTGGTGATGGTCACATTCTTCCCTGAGTGGTTGGAAAGATTCCTGTGTGTTTTTCCACCTTGCAATTTAATTCCATTTCTCGTAGCAAAAATCTCAGGGAAACCAGACCAACATTCGTCCTCATCTCCCTTTGGGCAGAATACAACAGATGGATTTCATGCCTCCTTGTCCCTGCCAGTACAGGACTCCAACCAATACAAGTTAAAGACAGCTGCTGTGTTTGAGTGACAGCCAGCTCCACCACTGGGTATTGTTGCTCCATTAGATCCTTGAACCCACCAAATATTCTTCTGAAAATACAGAAATAAATTAAATTGCCAGGAAGATTTCCACTGTACAGACTTTCTGCTGAGTGAAATAGACTTTTTGTCTTTGGAGATTGATATCCTATACTGTTTCAAATACTGACCTAGCAGATGAGTTTCCCCTGGCTTTGATATTTGTTTCATTTGAGTTGTGTGTTTTTCCACTGTCAATGTTTGTTTATGCAATATCACTGCATCATGTCCTATAGACAACAGAACTGTGACACTGAAGAGTCGTGCGATATATTTTCTTAAACAGTTCTGGATCTTTGTTTCTTTGTTCACGTTTAAATAACTGTCCTCTTCAACAAGAGCTGCACTTAATGGTTGATAGGCTTGCACATCCTACTTTCGATACTTTCAGACTGAGTGTTTCAGCAGATTTGAAGTTTGTTTGTTAAAGACGCTGTTGTTCTTGGCCACAAAGATGCTGTTCTTCCTGGCCATTGTCTGTCTCCATAGGATGTTGAGTTAACCTTGTTTGATCTTTTCACAAGGGTTAGTTATCCCTTAAGACTGACTCATCTTTTGAAATTGGTCCTCGAAGTCCTTCACATTTTCGTAAACCAGTCCATTCGCCCCATCATTTTCGTTCCATGGGCAGAATCTGGGGCACAGAGACAAACGGACAGAGGGAAAGAGAGGGTTTCTCTTATTTTGCTGTGTGTTGTCAGCTCAGGTTTTGCCTTAAAACGGTACGTCAGGAGAATGGGCCAGTTGTCTCCTTTGCTTCAGGTAAGGTGAACCTAACTGAAGCTATACAAGCCATTGAAGTTAATTGTTTAACTGCATCATTTTTCTCCCATCTGGTGGCCAGGTGCCTTATGGCTGTTGTTGTTAACGGCCACTCTGATAGCGATGTGTTTGTTTCTAGTGCTTGTTTCATCTAGTACAGACCTTGCCCATGGCTGCTTAGTCATTTCTCAGTTTTACTAAGTGTTATTGTTTGGACTGCAATCTATGCAGTCTGCTCTCTTTTGGCACCTTAGTACTTCAGGATTCTGACTTCTGAGCCATTGTTTTTTAACTTTTTTTGTGGCTTCTGCCCCACTTGGAAAATGTTAGGGTGTTAACTTAGATTATTTCCGTCAGTTACTTCTTTGAGGTCATAACAGATATTCTACTAATCACCATGTTGGTTGACCTGTGAGAGGGTCATCTGCACTGAGTGCTGATTCGCCATCCAAACTGCCTGATTGGCCTTTCCTCCCTCCTTTGTGGATGGAGTTTCCATTAAATCAACAGATGCATAATTTTACATTCTTTTTTATGCCTTTCAGGTGAGTTCACCCAGTGTCACAGTGATCAAACTTGGCAGAGCTTAGGCCTTATAGGCTGGTGTGTGAGATTATGATGTGTATGCCATGTGCAAAAATAATAACAAAGGAATAATACTAGACAAGCGATTGCAGGGATCATAAGAGGCCTAGCCATGTACACCTTTAAGTAGATGCACTTAAAAGTTCTTGCCATGCTTTGTGAGTACTTAATAGTGCCTCCTTGACAAATCAAGCAGGGTCATTCATTATAACCCTGTTGTAAATGTGTCTACCCATCCTGTTACCAAAACTAACCTTAAAGACAAAGTAGTACTTTGCTTGACTTGTAATGGTAACTCATTCCATATTCTGTGAATATGCTGAGTTAGGAATCTGTTCCTCCAGCAAGTCTTGTTTATTTGTTGATGCAAATTTAGGTCCCAAAATAGGAGTGAATCTTTCACGGTTCGAAAAGTGAGACACAGGTCATGCCATAGCAGCTGGATGGCTGCTGAGTATAAGGAGAGCTGTGCTAATCTCTAGGGATAGTTGAAGGACTTAAGGCCTTTAAATTTTGGGGGGCTAAAAATCATTGAGGCCTTGCCAGTTGAACAATGTACTTGGATTTGTACATACCAAAGTATGCATTGTATGAGCCTGAAAAGGGAATAATACACTGGTTAGAGGATTTCTTTGGATCCTGAAGATATTCCCTTGTGAATCAACTGAAGGAGATTCTGACTATGGTGGAGACATGATTGAAGGCGAGTTATTCATACAAGCAGTTGGGTCTCTTCTAACATATCTGTTTGAAGAGGAGTGCCATTTATAATACATGAAGTGGGAACAGCTTTTTTGCCAAATGCAGTAATTTATTCCTTTTTTGCAAGAAAATGCATGATTTTCCCCAAGTTTGAGGTTTCAGAAGAGAAAGTCCAAACAGTTACCGACAGTAGAGAGGCTTCTCGAGTGGCAAAAGCACTGAGTCTACACCTGATGTGTATGTTATTTTTCACCATAGTGGGATTTTGTGCTTCAGTCACTAAATCTCGTAATTACATCTGCATGTGCTGAAAGGGTTTTAACACAGTCTTGAAAATGGCCTTTAACTGTAAAATACTGAAACATGCTTCTAGTTATCTTACTGAGTGCTTTTGGAAAATGCATAGAAAATGTCAGAGGTGAAATCTGAGGATCATGTGAAAGAGGGAGTTAAAATACCTTTATGGTAGAATCCCTCTTATCTGGTCTTGCTGGGACCAGACCTTAGGCTGGATAAAAGAATGGTTGATTAATCAGAAAAAGCATATAAATAATATGTATAAGTTATATATATATATTAGCCCAGCCACGTTGTGCGATATTCACCGCCCCTTTAGTAGTTCCCTAGACCCTTGTACTAACAGCTAGTACCCTTGTCCCCTATCTGGTAGTGCTGTTGTTGTGATTCCCCTGTGTGAACATTCTGTTACCCATCCACTCATCAAGGTTCCTCTTAAAGAGTGGTAGTGAGGGGCACTGTCTTGTGTAGATCGGGACCCTGTTCCATAGTAAGGGAAGTCTCTACGAAGGGAATCTGTCCCTCCAGCATGTACTATTCATTGTTGTGTTGAGGTTTATATCCCTAGAGCGTGTAGCTCGAGTAGATTTGGTTTTGCTAAGATGGAGCATGTTCAACAATTCTGGGTTGGACATGGTTCTGTACGTTAGACAGAGATCGCCTCTGAGAAAGTGGTATGCAACAGAGAACAGTCTTAGCTTTTTCAATCGTGCTGCATAGGGCAACTGTTTGAGGGCAGTAATCCTCTTGCTTAGGTACCTTTGTGGTCTCTCCAGCTGCTGGAGATGTCTAGCCAGGTACATTCCAATTGGTGCAGTGTACTCGATAATGGGTCTGATGAGGGAAGAGTAGATCTTGATGCAAACCCTTTCGTGATCAGATGGGTCACATAGAAGGATTTTCTAACCACTTTGGCAACATGGTTATCAAAGGAAAGCTGACTATCTACTTGGGTCCCTAGATCCCTTATTTCTTCTTCAGATTTCAGGAGATTACCTCCTATGTTGTAGTTTGCAGGTACTCTGTTTTTTCCAAAGGGGATTACTACGCATTTTTTTGCATTTAGCTTGAGACCATGGCTTTGACACTATGCATCAGTCTCATTTAGGCCCTTCTGGAGGATCTCCATGTCGGCCAGAGACTCTATTATAGCACCCAGTTTACAGTCGTCCGCAAACTTAGTCAGCCACAGCCCTTCCGTGCTTGCCTGTGCTTCTGAGAAGTATATGCCAAACAGGAGGGGCCCCAGGACAGAGCCCTGAGGCACACCACTCATTACTGGTCTGGATTCGGACATAGATCCCACTACTGTTACTTTATGGGATCTGTCTGCGATCCATCTTGTGATGTAAGGGTTTATGCCCAGGCTGGTGAGCTTATCAATAATACCTGAATGGGGAATGGTGTCAAGTGCTTTACTAAGGTCAAGGTAAGCCGTGTGTACCTCCTTTCCCTTATCTATAGCCTGAGTAATTGTCTCAAAGAAATCCACCAGGTTCAGGAGGCATGATCTGCCCTTGAAGCCGAACTGTGTGGGATCCAGCGACTGGAGGTTCCCAATCTTTCCATTTATGATTTCCATAATGATTCGCTCCATAGCCTTACAGATCAGACTGGTCAGACTTATTGGTCGGTAGTTCCCAGGGTCAGTTGTGGCCCCACCTTGTGTAGTGGGACCACCATTGCTGTGCGCCATTCTATGGGCACGTATCCTGTGGAGAGGCTGAGACTGAACAGGGTATTAAGATGCGGGGTTAATTCCTTTTGGCGCTCGCGTATGGCACAGCCTGGGACACCATCTGGTCCCATGGAGACAATGTTTTTAGCTTTAGATAGAGCCTTGTTAACCAATGTATCAGTAATAATTGGACTTACACAATCCCCTAGAATGGTAATAGGCCCTGTAGGTGGTGGTGGGGAATTTGCACTGAACCTGTCAGCCAAGATGTTGGCAATGTCAGAAGGGTCAGTGTATTTTGTTCCATTTTGTACTAGCTCAGAACAGACCTGAGCGTTGCCATTTAGGTTTTTGACGTAGCCATAGAAGGCCTTATGGTTATCCTTGGCATCCTTGGCAACTTTCTTTTCAAAATTAGCTATAGTTGACTTGATGAGGGCCCTCAATTTCTTACTAATGCTGATCAGGGATGATTTTTCTACTTGAGATTTGGCCTTTTTTTGTATAAGTCTCCTCCTTTTATTGTAAAGTTTGCTTATGGCCGGGGTCCACCAGACTGGTTTCTTCTTGCTTGAGGAAGGAGTCTTGGTTTTATTTGGGATAGCATGGTCCATGCAGTCCTGAAGATGCATATAGACTGCCTTGGTGTAGGATTCTGCATCCTGGATATCATTATCCTTCTGCAAGGGAATAGTGAAGCTTTCCACTTCGGATGCAAGTAGTTTGAAGTTTGCTTTGGAAAGGTTTTTGACTATGGTTTCTTTGATTGGGGGAGGTGGAGGAGTGAGGATGTCCAGGGTTATCAGTTTGTGGTCAGATCTGACCAAGGAGGGGGTGATAACGGGTGTGGTACAATGGGCGCCCATATTTGTGATGATTAAATCCAATATCTTGTCCCCTCTAGTGGGGGAACATACTAATTGTTCAAGGGCATTTGAATGTATAAATTCTATGAATCGCTGAGCATAGGAGTTGGAACATTGGTAGTTCGCCCAGTCTATACCAGGGTAGTTGAAATCACCCAAGATTATGGTGTTGGGTAGGACCTTTATATTTTCCAATGTCTCAAGGAATGCAGAGTGAGCATCTTGGGACATGGTGGGCTATCTATAACTGGCTACGACTTGAAATGTGGTTTTGCCTGCTGATCGTTGCGCATGGATGATCTCTGGGTCATCATGCTGCATTACTAACCTGGAGATATGGGTATCCTTGGTGAATATGGATACACCTCCGCCCTTTGTACTGCGATCCAGTAACTGAGGCCGGAAGGTTTGATATGAATTGTAACCTGGCAGTGCTGGGGTGCTCTCTTGAGCCTTGAACCAGGTTTCCGTCACTGCACAAACATCGATTTTCTCCATGCTGAGGAGAGCCTCGAGTGTGTGCATTTCGAGGTTGAGACTTCTGGCGTTGAGTAGCATTACCCTTAGTTTTTGGTTACCTGTGCTGGTTACAGTGGTTGGTTTGTCCTTTGAGCCTTGCCTAAAAAAGGCACTATGGGGACGGCAAGAGCCTTGGCCAGTATTCGAAAACCTAGGGGTGACAGGTGCAACCCATCTCTGGCAAAACAGCGAGGCTTGTCTATCATGTCATTCTAGACAGACAGACACTGGATCCCCTTAGAATGACACCAGAAGCTTAGCCAATTGTTGAAATTGATCATTTTGTCTTTGTATTGTGGTATCATTCTAGGTGAAGGTAGTATGCTACTCAAGGTCAGGGTCATACCAGCTTGGGCTACATGATCAGAGAGCCCCTCAATGTCTCTTTTCATGTAGTCCAGGGAGGTACGTCTTAGATCATTCACACCAACATGTACAATGACAGTGTCATACTTGTACTTGTTCTGGAGTGACCTAAGTGCCTGTGTTATGTGGCAGATCCGAGCACCTGAGAGACAGCTGACAGTAACCTTCTCCTTGTTCAGCCTGGTGAGTGGAACATCCGTGTGCCTTACTATAGAGTCTCCTATTACTAGCGTGTTAGGTATGGTGTTTTGCCTTAAGGGCTGTTGTGAGGCACACTGCTGAGGTGAATTATGTGTTTTCTGGCTTGTGTTTGAGGGTGTAGGTTTCTTGCTTGTCTGCTTTGGAGGGCACTGTTTCTTTTTCAGATTGGTACCTAGTGCCTCTGAATATGTTTTTGTGTATTTATGCGCATGTTTTGCCGGTGCTTGTTTTGTAGATTCATGTGTGACAAGTGGTGTGATGCAAGTGTGTCCCTTATCCTCTTGACTGTTCGTTACAGTCATGGGTTGAGAGTGCTTAGCCTCCAGTCTGGCTGTGTATTTGCATCTCTCACAAGTGTTTGTGTCTAGAGGTAAGAGGAGAGGGTTGTCTGTATACATGTATACAGGATGCCCAATTCCACCAGATGAACTGGAGAGTACACCTGAAGCTGATCTCTGGACATGCTTTGAAGAGTAAATTGAACTTAAGTCGATCGAGGGTCTTATGCTATATTATAATAGTGCTGTGTAGGAAATTTGGAGAATAATAGTGCTGTCTAGGAGTTTAGGACAAGTGCTGATTTCTGTTTTGCAAGTGCTGCAATAAGAGCAGCTGATCTGAAGCACTTGAGTTGAGGCTTGCCTAGTTCTAAGGGAAAATTTACAGTGCAGACTTTGTGGGGCCGGGAATAGTATACCCCATCTAACCAGTGCTGCCCGACGCTGCTCTGTGCGCAAGACCACGCAAAAAGAGAGTTGCAGAGTTTTTCCTTTAGATAAGTGAGAAAAGTGAGTACAACAGCTGTTTTTCTCTAAGCAAGTGAGAAAAGTAAGTACAAAAAGTGTTTTCCTCTAGGTAATGAGGAAGATAGAGTGCTATAGTAATTAGTAGCTTATTTACTGCTTACAAGTTCTGAACAAGTGCTGAGCATGAACAAGCAAATTTAAGTGCTAAAACTAAGAATCTGTATCTGCACTAGATGAGTTACAGGACAGAAACAAGTGCAAATACAGGCTTTCAAATCAGAAAGTTGAGAGAGATGGAAGAGATTGCCCAAATGGCCAATAACTACAAATTCTGGACCAGAACCACTACTTATGTGGTAGACAGGTTACCTAGTGCTTACCACTCCCACTGATAAGCTAGAAGGCTTCCCTCCAACACAGAAAGGCTTGGGGGACTCAGAAGCTTACATACAGTCCTGGATACAGCAAATCTGTATCTGGAACACTAGTTACAGGAAAGGTAGGAAACAAGCTTGCAGTTTTTTTTTTGTTTTTTTTTTACAGAAAAGTACCAAAAACAGTAGTAAAAAACAATTCACATGCAGTGCAAGCTAGCACACTTGAGTATGCAGCAATATTAGACCAAACACAGTTTAAAATGCAATTAAATTAAAAAGGACTAAAAGCAAGTGCAGAAAGAGTTTATTAGGTAGAATGTGGTAAAGAGATGGGACGGGGGAGTGTCCCAGATCAAATCTACAGTGGGGTGGACAACTGCAAAAGCCACCAAATTTAAACTACAAACCAAAAATACGGAGGGTGGGTGGGACAAAACAGTTTCAACAGAGATCTAAGCAAAAACTAACAGTACAAACTTTAAAACCAAAAAAATATTCTCAGCTCTGTATATTTGCCGATCAGTCTTTCAGAACAGTGAGACAACAGTTTCAACACAGATCTAAGCAACAATTAAACTCTATAACCAAAAAAAATATATACTCAGCTCTGTATAATTGCAGATAATATGTAAGGCAGTCTCTCAGAACACAGGTTCCAGCAATTTGAATGCAACTGTTACTATGCCAACTGAAGACACAGCAGAAAATGGGGTGGGGTGGGGAAAACAGTTTCAACAGAGATCTAAGCAAAAACTAACAGTACAAACTTTAAAACCAAAAAAATATTCTCAGCTCTGTATATTTGCCGATCAGTCTCTCAGAACAGTGAGACAACAGTTTCAACACAGATCTAAGCAACAATTAAATTCTATAACCAAAAAAAATATACTCAGCTCTGTATAATTGCAGATAATATGTAAGGCAGTCTCTCAGAACACAGGTTCCAGCAATTTGAATGCAGCTGTTACTATGCCAACTGAAGACACAGCAGAAAATGGGGGTGGGGTGGGGAAAACAGTTTCAACAGAGATCTAAGCAAAAACTAACAGTACAAACTTTAAAACCAAAAAAAATATTCTCAGCTCTGTATATTTGCCGATCAGTCTCTCAGAACAGTGAGAACAGTTTCAACACAGATCTAAGCAACAATTAAACTCTATAACCAAAAAAAATATACTCAGCTCTGTATAATTGCAGATAATATGTAAGGCAGTCTCTCAGAACACAGGTTCCAGCAATTTGAATGCAGCTGTTACTATGCCAACTGAAGACACAGCAGAAAATGGGGGTGGGGTGGGGAAAACAGTTTCAACAGAGATCTAAGCAAAAACTAACAGTACAAACTTTAAAACCAAAAAAAATTCTCAGCTCTGTATATTTGCCGATCAGTCTTTCAGAACAGTTTCAACACAGATCTAAGCAACAATTAAACTCTATAACCAAAAAATATATACTCAGCTCTGTATAATTGCAGATAATATGTAAGTCAGTCCCTCAGAACACAAGTTCCAGCAATTTGAATGCAACTGTTACTATGCCAACTGAAGACACAGCAGAAAATGGTGGTGGGGTGGGGAAAACAGTTTCAACAGAGATCTAAGCAAAAACTAACAGTACAAACTTTAAAACCAAAAAAATAATTTCAGCTCTGTATATTTGCCAATCAGTCTTTCAGAACAGTGAGGCAACAGTTTCAACACAGATCTAAGTAACAATTAAACTCTATAACCAAAAAAATATTTACTGAGCTCTGTATAATTGCAGATAATATGTAAGGCAGACTCTCAGAACACAGGTTCCAGCAATTTGAATGCAGCTGTTACTATGCCAACTGAAGACACAGCAGAAAATGGGGGTGGGGTGGGGAAAACAGTTTCAACAGAGATCTAAGCAAAAACTAACAGTACAAACTTTAAAACCAAACTGTATAATTGCAGATAATACGAAGGCAGTCTTTGAATGCAGCAGTGTTTACTATGCAAACTGAGACAGCAGAAAAAAGGGGGGTTGGTGTGGGGAAAACAGTTTCAACAGAGATCTAAGCAAAAACTAACAGTACAAACTTTAAAACCAGCAAAATATTCTCAGCTCTGTATATTTGCCGATCAGTCTCTCAGAACAGTGAGAACAGTTTCAACACAGATCTAAGCAACAATTAAACTCTATAACCAAAAAAAATATACTCAGCTCTGTATAATTGCAGATAATATGTAAGGCAGTCTCTCAGAACACAGGTTCCAGCAATTTGAATGCAGCTGTTACTATGCCAACTGAAGACACAGCAGAAAATGGGGGTGGGGTGGGGAAAACAGTTTCAACAGAGATCTAAGCAAAAACTAACAGTACAAACTTTAAAACCAAAAAAAATTCTCAGCTCTGTATATTTGCAGATCAGTCTCTCAGAACAGTGAGACAACAGTTTCAACACAGATCTAAGCAACAATTAAACTCTATAACCAAAATATATATATACTCAGCTCTGTATAATTGCAGATAAATGTAAGGCAGTCTCTCAGAACACAGGTTCCAGCAATTTGAATGCAGCTGTTACTATGCCAACTGAAGACACAGCAGAAAATGGGGTTGGGGTGGGGAAAACAGTTTCAACAGAGATCTAAGCAAAAACTAACAGTACAAACTTTAAAACCAAAAAAATATTCTCAGCTCTGTATATTTGCTGATCAGTCTCTCAGAACAGTGAGACAACAGTTTCAACACAGATCTAAGCAACAATTAAACTCTATAACCAAAAAATATATACTCAGCTCTGTATAATTGCAGATAATATGTAAGGCAGTCTCTCAGAACACAGGTTCCAGCAATTTGAATGCAGCTGTTACTATGCCAACTGAAGACACAGCAGAAAGTGGGGGTGGGGTGGGGAAAACAGTTTCAACAGAGATCTAACCAAAAACTAACAGTACAAACTTTAAAACCAAAAAAATATTCTCAGCTCTGTATATTTGCTGGTCAGTCTCTCTGTTCTCTGTTGTTCTTCTGTGCTGTCTTTTGCTAGGCAGAAATTTGATGGCCAGATAAAGAGAGGCTGGATAAGAGGGAGTCTGCTGTACTTCTAAAGTTCTGGTACATGTTTTGTTTGAGAGGAAACAAGGATACTGGTTCTTGGTGTTGTCAGGTGAAATTGGCACTTTGAGAAGTTGCAGCTTAAGTTTTTTTGCTGCTTTTGCTAACAAAGATTTGAAGTGGCAAGAGAGCAGAGCCAGGTACAGCAGTACTTAAAAGTAGAAGCAAATCACTTGTCCTGTCTTTTTATCAGTGTTACTGAATTTGTCCAGGTACACCGGTAAAATCAAAAAAAAAACTTCTCAAAAGCTGACTACAACCTCCTAAGGGTGGGTATCAGCAGCTTCACACCACTGCCCCCTCAGATGATGCAGACAGCTATGCTGAACAGTATGCCAGTGCAGTGTGCAAGCACCTGCAGAACTGCATGGACTCAGCC
Organism: Protopterus annectens; assembly: GCF_019279795.1. Lineage (NCBI taxonomy): Eukaryota > Metazoa > Chordata > Ceratodontiformes > Protopteridae > Protopterus > Protopterus annectens. The sequence goes on along the minus strand of NC_056730.1, from coordinate 1,120,680,921 downwards.
ATACCCAACAGAACTAAAATTTGCTCCTCAAGGAAACACAAACCTGTCTGGTGGACATCCTCTATCAACAGGCTTTACAACAAAAGGAAGAAACTGTTCTCCAAGGGTAAAAAGGAACACATTCCAAATTGGAAAAACTTCCTCCTCTGCCTCAACAAGCAAATTAGATCACTAGAGAAAGCCAGTTATGAGTTGAAACTACCCTCCAAAAAAAAAGGGAAACCACAAGTCCTTCTTCAGTTACATTAGGAACCGCCATGGCAAAGCCCAAATTTGTTCTGAACTAGTACTTAATGATACCACTTACACTGATCCTGCTGACTTAGCCAACCTGCTGGATGATAGGTTCAGCACAAACATCACCCCCTTATTGCCCCCAAAGGCCCAGTTGACATCCCTTATAATTGTCCCACACCTCGCATCTCTGTAGATCAAGTGTTATAGGCCCTATCCAAGGCAAAGAACACAGCTTCCATGGGACCTGACAGCATCCCAGGCTGTATTCTGCACCATCTTCAGCAAGAACTAGCTTCACCATTGAGAACTCTATTCAACCGCAGCCTAACTACAGGCATTATTCCAGCAGAGTGGAGAACTGCCATTGTCATCCATTTGCACAAAGGTGGTGCCACTACTGACCCTGGGAACTATCGCCCCATCATCTTGACAAGTCTGATCTGTAAAGTCATGGAGCATATTATTATGGATCTCATAAACAAGGACATAGGAAATCTCCAAGCACTCAAACCCATCCAGTTCAGATTCATCAGGGGCAGATCTTACCTACTGAACCTAGCTGACTTCTTTGAGACTGTCACCAAGGCCCTGGATGAGGGAAAGTCAGTGCATACAGCTTACTTGGACCTGGCCAAGGCCTTTGGCACAATCCCCTACTCAGGCATCATTGAAAAGCTAACACAACTTGGTGTTAATCCCTGTCTAGTCAGATGGGTGGCCAACTGGCTCACAGATAGGACCGACAAGGTCAAAGTAGGTGCTGCCACCTCCGACAGAAGACTTGTCACTAGTGGTGTTCCCCAGGGATCTGTCCTGGGACCCCTACTGTTTGGCATATACTTCTCAGAGGTCCAGGCTAAGACAAAGGGCCTGTGGCTGACCAAGTTTGCAAATGACTGTAAGTTGGGTGCTGTCATTGACTCCCCGGTTGATGTTAACATACTGCAGGAGGGTCTCACAGCTACAAATGACTGGTGCCAAAGTCATGGCCTTAAGTTAAACGCAAAAAAAGTATTATCATACCATCTGGCAAAAACACGGCCCTTACTGATTACCACATTAATAGCAACCCCCTAAGCACACAGCCTGTGGTGAGAGACCTGGGTCCTCAGGTAGACAACAATCTCAAATTCGACCTTCATGTGGCAGTGGTCAGAAAAGCCTTTTACTTGGTTCTTCTCATAGGTAAAGGGATTGCATCCAGAAAAAAGAGGTTATTACCTCTCTGTACTCCTCCCTTATTAGACCTATAATTGAGTATAATGCGCTGTTTGGTATATACCTCTCCAAACATCTGCACCATCTGGAAAGGCCACAGAAATGCCTCACAAAGAGAATCCATGGTTTCCAACATCTATCCTCTGTGGATAGGCTTAAATCATTATCACTGTACTCTGTATCATACAGATTGCTCAGAGGTGATGTGTGTCTTGTCTACAAGGCAATGTCAGATCCTGCCCTACTGGAGATGCCCCATATCCGTAAGTCTAACTCCTCACATTACCCGCTCGATAGGCCTAAATCTAATATGCAACATCAACAAAACCTGCTGGAGAGACACGTTTGTCTCCCAGAGGTTGCCCCATCTCTGGAATAGACTTCCCATACATAGGTTCATAGGTAGGTACTAGGCTATTGGCCCTAGGGCCTATATAAGTCTAGTGAAAAAGGTACCCTGGCTTTCGTCACCCAAGAAAATTATTTTCCTGTGCCCCTGTCAAGCAGAGCCACAGAGGTGATCCCTGGGGTAAATTTCCTATTTCCCATCCAATCCTCAAGCTTCTTCTTCTTAAAGAGTGCTAATGAGGACCTTTGTTTGATATAGATAGGTAGTTTGTTCCAGAGTATGGGAAGTCTCTGGGTCAGGGATCTATCCCTCCAGCATGTTCTGTTTATTGTGGTGACAAGGTTTAGGTCCCTAGAGCATGTAGCTCAGAGGGATTGGGATTTCTTTAAGTGGAGCATGTCCAACAACTCTGGGTTTGACATAGCTTTGTATGTTAGGCAGAGATTGCCTCTGAGTAGGCGTTATGTGATGGAGTAAAGCTGGAGTTTTTTGAGACGGTCCATGTGGGGCATCTGTTTGAGGCCGGTAATTCTCTATGTGAGGTATTTCTACGGTCTTTCAGTTGTTGTAGATGTCTTGTGAGGTACATACCAAAAGGGGTGTTGTACTCTATAATGGGTCTAATGAGTGACGAGTAGAGGGGAACAGTGACCTCTTTTTTCCTGGATGAGAAACCTTTTGTGATGAGGTGTGCCACGTAGAAGAATTTCCTAATTACTGTGGCAATGTGATTATCAAAGGAGAGACTACTGTCCACCTGTGTCCCAAATCTCTTATCACACTTTCTGTGTTAAGAAGACTACCACTTATTTGGTAGTTCATGGGTACAGAATTTTTACCAAAGGGGACAATGCACTTTTTGGCATTGAGCTTGAGGCCATGGCTTTGACACCAGGCATCTGTCTCAGTGAGGCCCTTTTGTAGGATGTCCACATCATTAGGAGTTTAGATTATGGCTCCTAGTTTGCAGTCATCTGCGAACTTTGTTAGTCAAAGACCTTCTGTGTTAGCCTGTACTTCAGAGAAGTAGATACCAAACAGGAGAGGACCCAGGACTGTACCCTGTGGTACTCCACTTGTCACTGGTTTGAAGTCAGATTTGTGGGTTCTGTCAGTGTGCCAGCTGGCAATCCATCTTGTGACATAGGGATTTATACCTAGGTTAGTGAGTTTATCTATAATTCCAGAGTGGAGGATGGTGTCACATGCCTTGGTGAGATCTAGATAGGCTGTGTGAACCACCTTACCCTCGTCTACGGCTTTGGTGACTGCTTCAAAGAAGTCTATCAGGTTTAGGAGACATGATCTGCCTTTTATAAACCCAAACTGGGTGGGGTGCAGAGTTTTGAGATTACCAATGCCTCTGTTTATAAGTTCCACGATGATATGTTCCATGGCCTTGCAGACTAGGCTTGTCAGGCTAATGCGACGGTAGTTCCCAGGGTCCGTGGTGGCTCCCCCTTTGTGGAGTGGGATAACCATCACCGTGCACCATTCAGTGGGCACAAAGCCTGAGGTAAAGTTATGATTGAACATGGTGCTTAGGTGGGGTGCCAGTTCGTTCTGTAGTTCATGTAGAACACAACCTGGGATGTTGTCAGATCCCATGGATGCTGTGTTCTTGACTTTGGAGAGTGTGATTTTTACCTGTGATTACAGGAACTTTGCATTCTTCCTGTATAGAGATGGGCCCTTTAGGGGCTGAGAGGGGGTAAAGTTAGCACTGAACCTATTTGCCAGAATGTTGGCCGTTGTGCTGTAACTCAGAGCAGATCTGAGTGTTGCCATTGAGATTCTTGACATAGCTATAGAATGCTTTGTTGTTGTCTTTAGAATAAGTGGCAAGTTTGTTTTCGTAACTAGCTTTGGAGGATTTTATGAGGGATCTCAGCTTCTTACTGAGGCTGACCAGGGAGTTCCTCCAGTCATGGGATTTTACTCTTTTTTTGCAACAGTTTCTTTCTCCTGTTGTAGAGTTTGTTTACAGCAGGGGTTTTTTGGAGGATAGCATCTTGGTTCTGTTAGGGATAGCACGATCCATGCACTTGTGTAAGTGCTTATAAAGTGCATTTGTTTAGGATTCGGCAGTCATACCTCTGTTGTCTGTCTGCATGGGTGTCATGAAGTTTGGCGCTTCTGTCTTAAGAAGTGTGAAGTTGGCTTTGCAGAAATTATTTACGGTGGTTTCCCTAATGGGGGGTGGGGGTGGGATATGGATGTATACAGTGATTAGCTTGTGGTCGGATCTGACCAATGAGGAATTGACCTCAGATGTGGAACACTGGTCGCCCATGTTGGTAATGACCAGGTCTAGGATATTGCTGCCCTGGTGGACGTGTGGATAAGTTGATCCAAGGCGTTGGAATTTATGAATTCCAGAAAACATTGAGCAAAAGAGTTGGTACATGAGTAGATGTTCTTCGTCTCACATTGCTGCAGTCATAACCTGTGGGTAGTCCGCTGTCCTCGGTCGGCCCGAATACCAAAGGGTTAGGCTGGCGTCGGTCATGGGCGCCCGGAGCTGACGTCAGTACGTAGTAGCACTTAAGCGCATGACCGACGCCATATTCTCAGTCTTTCTTGCCGCGTGGTCCGAAGCAGAAGCAGTGTTTGCAAGTGCCGTTCGGCGTTCTGAAATTTTCAGTTTTCGAGTTTCAGACCGAAGACCAAGTTGGGCTTAGTACCCCGTTGAGGAAAATTTTTGTCTTTTCTTGCCTCAGTTAATCCGGATGTCAGAAAAAGTTAATAATTGTATTTCTTGTGGGAAACAGATACCTCATAGGGACTATCATTCTCTCTGTATTCCTTGCTTAGGGCCTGAGCACGATGTAGTCGGGTGTCGCTTTTGCGCTAGATTTAATAAGCGCACCATTAAACGCAGATTAGACTGTGTTAGGCTTGTTTTCGGTAAGCGGTGTAACTACAACATGCCGTCGGATCCTCCGACGCCCGCTACCGCTAAAAAGCGAAAAGATAAATCTTTAAGGTCTAAACCGGAGGAGTTGTCCGTTACGGACGCCGGTTCTATGGAATCTACGGTTGAATCTGTGGATCCAGCCGAGGTCTCGGCTGAATCCCAGGGGGAACCTTTACTTTTACAGGAGTTGGCCTCTCAGGAGTTAGGTCAGGCCGAGGGTGCCTCTCAAGTTTCTGTGGTTCCATCCTTACAAAAGGTTATTAGGCCTTCTACTTCAGTCACTAAAGGCCCTGCTAAGGCTAGACCGGGTGTTTCTGGCACGGGACACAGTTCTGGTTCTTCGGGTTCTGTTCCTAAAAAACATATGTTGAAAATGGCAGAGGATTTGATTACTTTGATCAGGGGTTCTATGCCCCCTCCAGAGAAGAGGCCTAGGGTGGAGGCAGATTTAGAGGGAATGGAGCATTCCTCAGATTACTCTGAGTCCTCAGCTGAAGATATTCAGGATTTTCCTCCCTATTCTGATTCGGATGCAGAGGATTCCTGTCCTCCTGCTTCACCTCCAGAGGATTTTTCCTTTTCTGAAACCTTGCATTCCATGAGGGAGCATTTCAAGTGGGAAGGTCAGGATTTTCAGATTCTCGTAAGAGGCTTAGAGAATTTTGTTTTGCCACAGCATAGACCTTTGGCTATTCCCTCTGTTTTAGATGTTGTTCAGGATGTTTTTCTGAAGCTTCCTTAATCCTGATTCTTTACCCCTGCCCCTGTCAAGCCAGACAGGTATTACAGAGTTCCAGAGGCACATAAATATTTGTACAAGAGCCTAGAGCTGATCCGGAAACTATTATTCAAGGGCCTAAGGGTGTCAGGGCTTCTGTGGTTAAGAATCCAGTACCTTTGGATAAATATTCTAGAGCGTTGGATAGGTGGGGTAAAAAAGTGTACACCTCTTCTATGTTAGCTATGAGGGCTTTAAATTGCCAATTCCATATGCTGAAGTATCAGAACTTTCTGTTAGGTCAATTGAAAGCTAAGGTAGATGCTTTAGCTGAGGGTATAGAGTGTAAGGAATTGCAGGACTTAGTTCATGCTTCAGATCAAGTTGGTAAACATTCCTTGCAGTGTGGCTTCGATGCTCTTCAGGCTTCATCCAGGGTGGCTGCTACTGGTTCAGTTATTCGTAGACATGCCTGGCTTAAGGATCAAAATTTGTCAGAGCATGTTAAAGCTCGGATTTTGGATGCTCCCCTTCAATCTGAAGTTCTTTTGGTTCCCCTATGGAGTCAGTTTTGAAAAGATGGAAGACAAAGCTAAGTCTATGCAGACAGTTAAGGAATTTTGCAAGTGCAGCCCCCTAAGTTTAGCAGGAATTGGCCTGCAAGAGGATGGTCTTACCCTTCTTCAGATTTTCTGTCTAAGGGCAGGTCTCGACGTGGTAGGGGCAGGGCTCACGCTCAGGGTTCTTTCAGACCTAGGACTTGGAGTTCTCCTGCACAATCTTCTGGTGAGGGCAGGGGTCAGCCTTTCGTAAACAGACCCAATGACCTGTATCTTCAGCTGCGGACCCTTCTTCTGGCAGCTCCTCTAGGAGGAAAGTTGGCACTTTTAAAACAAAATTGGCATTTGGTCACCCAGGACAAATGGGTGTTGGACATAATAAATCAAGGCTACAAGTTTTATTTTCACACTTTTCCCCCTTTCAAAGGCATGCCAGATGTACCTCCTCAGCAAAGGATGGAGGCTCAGGATCAAATTTCTTTGCTTTTACAGATGGGGGCAATCCAGGTGGTACCTTCGTCAGAAGAAGGCCTAGGGTTTTATTCTCGTCTATTCCTAGTGCCAAAGAAAGGAAACACTTGGAGGCCAATTCTGGATTTGTCCATTCTCAATACATAACTAGACATTCCAAAGTTCAAGATGTTAACATTACAACAACTTCTGCCTCTGCTAGGAAAAGAGCACTGGATGGTAACTCTGGATCTCAAACAAGCCTATCTTCACATTCCTATCAGGCCCAGCTGCAGGTGATTCCTGCGTTTTCGGGCTGGTACTTCTTATTATCAGTTCTCTGCATTGCCCTTTGGTTTATCTACTGTGCCCAGGGTGTTCACAAAGGTTCTGGCTCCTGTAATAGCTTACTTAAGACTGAGGGGAATACAAATTTATCCTTATCTGGACGACTGCTTGATTCTTGCTCAAGACAAAGACAAGTTACTTCAACAGCTACAGTATGTGATGGCAGTTTTAAGGTGCCTAGGGTATTCTGTGAACAAAATAAAGTCCAGTCTAGTACCCTCTCAGGACATGTGCTTTCTGGGTGTGAGACTGAATACAGCTTCTCAGATGGCTTTTCTGACCCCGGACAAACAAAGAACTCTTCCAGCAATTATCAGTACGGTCCAGGCTGACTGCAAGGACAGTCCTTCAAGCCTTGAGGTTCATGGCATCTTGCATTCTGGTACTTCCCAATGCCAAACTGCATATGAGGAAGCTACAATGGTATCTCAAAAGTGTATGGACTCAACACTGCCACGATTTGGACACTGTCATTCTGATAATACCGTGCATCCAGAAGGAATTCTTGTGGTGGGCACAGGAATGTCACCTAAACAAGGGACTCTCTGTGACCCGACCAGAGGCGAGTCAGATCTTAACGACGGATGCCTCAGACCTGGCTTGGGGGACACACTTCAATGGGAAATGGATTCAAGACACGTGGCCTCCCAAATTACAGCATTTGCATATCAACATGAAGGAGATGTTAGCAGTCCAGTTTGCCCTGATGGCTTTCAAGGGCCTACTTCAACCAGGACAGGTGTTGATTCAAACAGACAACACTACAGTCATGTGGTACATCAACAAGCAGGGGGGGACTCATTCTTACCCTCTTTGCAGACAAGCTATGATATTGTGGGAGACTGCTCTGGGGTTGCATCACTCTTCAAGCACGGTTTCTGCCAGGAGCACAGAACTCCCTAGCAGATGTATTGAGCAGACAAATTGTGGATCCCCACAGTGGAAATTGATCCTCAGGTATTTCAACAGTTGACAGTGGCTTGGGGAACTCCAGACATAGATCTGCTCTAAATTTCCAACTACCAAAATTTTGCACAAGGATGTTTCACCCAAAAGCTTGGAAAGTGGACGCCTATCTCTTCAGTTGGAACAACCTTCACGTCTATGCTTTTCCTCCTCTGCCTCTCCTTACCAAGGTTCTCTTGAAAGTCAGGAGGGACAAGCCTTGCATGATTTTAATAGCACCAGATTGGCCACGTCAGCACTGGTATCCTCTGCTGAGGAGTTTAATTCAGGAGCCTCCTTGGCCTTTACCACAGCTTCCTCATTTGTTTTCCCAGTCAAGCAGTCATTTGCTCAATGTCAGGGTGCAGTCCCTGCATCTAACGGCCTGGATTCTGTTTTAGAGACTGTGGGTTCTCAGCTTCCCAGCAGGTTTTGATGTCATTTTGGAAGCTAGGCTGCCTAGCACTAGAAAAGTTTATGCTGAAAATGGAAGAGATTTTTCTTTGGAGCACAACAACAACAGCGATGATGATGTCTCTCACCTAATAATTTTTGTACACTGGTGCACCTACTGAATTACTGGACAAGGGTTTGTCATTTTCCTCTGTGAAGGTTCATGCTGCAGCCATTTCTGCTCACTATGATTTTGACCTCCTTTATTTTCTCACCCTTTGTTTAAGCAATTTCTTAGAGGGCAAAATATAAGACCCCAATGAGCTCCTACTCCTTCCTGGGATCTCAATTTTGTGTTGGAGAAGCTTACTTTGCCTCCTTAAGACTGCCTTTTTGTTGGCCATTACTTCTGCTAGAAGGGTATCTGAATTGCAGGCGTTTCTTACATTTAACCCTTCTTTCATGCCAAAAGTGATTTCTAATGTGGCCTTGAACCAGTCTTATCCATTTGCCTACCTTTATGCTGATCCCCAAAAAAAGGGGAAAAATCTCATTCTTTGGATATAATGCAGGGCAGCTGTTATTATTTGAGCAGAACTAAGGAGTTCAGACAGACTCAACAGTTATTTGTTACTTTGCTTTGGGTTCACAAGGGAAAGCTGTTTCAAAGCAGACTATTTCAAAGTGGATGTAATTGCATTGCTTTTGTTATTCTCATCATGGGAAGAATGTTCCTGCTGATTAGACCTCATTCCACTAGGGCTGGGCCACTCTACTGCTTTTTGAGGGTGTAGCTACTAAGGACATTTTGAGCAGCTACTTGGAGTTCAGTTCATACTTTTACTAAGCATTATCATCTCCTTATTCTGATTCTGATGTGGATGATTCTACTCCTTCTGCTTCTCCTCCTGAGGATTTTTCTTTTTCAGAAACTCTTCATTCCATGAGGGAGCATTTTAAGTGGGAAGGTCAGGACTTCTCTGATTCCAGGAAAAGGCTTAGGGAATTTTGTTCTTACCCCAGCATAGGCCTTTGGCTATACCTCCTGTTTTGGATGTAGTGGAAGATGTTTTTACAGAGGCTTCTCTTAATCCTGATTCTTTGCCTCCTGCTCCTGTTAAACCGGATAGGTATTACAGGGTGCCTGAAGCTCATAAGTATCTTTTAAGAGTCCTAGGGCAGACCCAGAAACTGTTAGCCAGGGGCCTAAAGGTGTTAAGGCTTCTGTTGTCAAGAATCCGGTTCCTACAGATAAAGAGGCCAGGGCCTTGGATAGATGGGGAAAGAAAGTTTATACTTCTTCCACTCTAGCTATGAGGGCTTTGAATTGCCAGTTTCACATGTTGAAATACCAAAACTATCTCCTTTCACAATTGAAGTCTAAGGTTGATGCTCTGGCGGAAGGTATTGATTGTAAAGAGTTACAAGATTTAGTACATGTTTCTGAACAGGTGGGTAAGCATTCTTTGCAATGTGGTTTTGATGCTGTACAGGCCTCGTCTAGGGTGGCTGCCACTGGGTCAGTTCTTCGCAGGCACGCCTGGCTGAGGGATCAGAATTTATCTGACCATGTTAAAACAAGGATTTTAGATGCTCCTTTACAATCTGATGTGTTGTTTGGTTCTCCTGTTGAGGCAGTTTTGAAGAAAATGGAAGACAAGGCTAAGTCTATGCAGACTGTTAAAGATTTTTGCAGGTTCAGCCTCCAAAGTTTAGTAGAAATTGGCCTACTAAGGGGTGGGCGTATCCTTCTTATGATTCCCAGTCTAGGGGTAGATCTAGGCGTGGTAGGGGCAGAGCTCAGGGCTCTTTCAGGCCTAGAACAGGGAGTTCTCCTGCACAGTCTTGGTGAGGGCAGGGGTCAGTCCTTTCGTAAACAGACCCAATGACCTACCTTTTCAGCTGCCAGAGCCTTCTCGTCTGGCAGCACCTTTGGGAGGAAGGTTGGCACTTTTCAAAGAAAATTGGAGTTTAATTACCCAAGACAGATGGGTATTGGATATCATACACCACGGTTACAGGTTTTATTTCCATACCTTGCCTCCTTTCAAAGGCATGCCAGACGTTCCTCCTCAACAAAGAATAGAGGCTCACAAGCAAATTTCTCTGTTACTCCAAATAGGGGCCATACAGCGGTCCCTATGCCAGAAGTGGGCCTAGGATTTTATTCTCGCCTGTTCCTAGTACCGAAGAAGGGGAACACGTGGAGACCAATTTTGGATTTATCTATCCTCAACACTTATCTGGACATTCCCAAGTTCAAAATGTTGGCGTTACAGCAGCTTTTACCTCTGCTGGGCAAAGATCATTGGATGGTAAGTTTGGATGCCAAGGCGGCTTATCTTGATGTTCCTATCAGACTAAGTTGCAGGAAGTATCTGCGTTTTGGTGCTGGGACTTCTCACTATCAGTTCTCTGCATTGCCCTTTGGCTTATCTACTGCCCAGAGTGTTCACGAAAGTTCTGGCTCCAGTGATAGCTTTCTTCAGGCTAAAGGAATACAGATCTATCCTTATTTGGACGATTGCCTTATTGTGGCACAAGGAAGGGACGAGCTTCTGCTTCATTTGGAATATGTGATAGCAGTGCTAAGATGCCTGGGGTATTCTGTGAACGAAATAAAGTCCAGTCTAGTACCCTCTCAGGACATGTGCTTTCTGGGTGTAAGACTGAATACAGCATCCCAGATGGCCTTTTGACCCCGGACAAACAAAAGAATCTTTCCCTTTATTTTCATCAGCTATCTCATCAGTCCGGGCTGACTGCAAGGACAGTCCTTCAAGCCTTAGGGTTCATGGCATCTTGTATTCTGGTGCTTCCCAATGCCAAACTGCATATGAGGATGCTACAATGGTATCTCAAAAATGTATGGACACAGCACTGCCAGGATCTGGACACTGTCATTCAAATAATACCTTGCATTCAAAAGGAATTTTTGTGGTGGGCTCAGGAATGTCACCTAAACAAGGGACTCTCTGTGACCCGGCCAGAGGCGAGTCAGATTTTAACGACAGATGCCTCAGACAAAGCTTGGGGAGCTCATCTAAATGGAAAGTGGATACAAGACAAGTGGTCTGCCAGACTACTACATCTACATATCAACTTGAAGGAGATGTTAGCAGTCCAGTTTGCATTAATAGCTTTCAAGGATTTACTTCTTCCAGGGCAGGTGTTGATTCTAACAGACAACATAACTGTCATGTGGTACATCAACAAGCAAGGGGGAACACATTCTTATCCTCTATGCAGGCAAGCAATGATTTTGTGGGAGACTGCTCTCAGTTTACAGCTAAATCTTCAGGCAAGGTTTCTGCCGGAGCACAGAACTCCATAGCAGATGTGTTGAGCAGACAAATTATGGATCCCCACGAGTGGAAATTGGATCCTCATGTATTTCAGAAATTGACAGTGTCATGGGGAACTCCAGACATAGATCTGTTCGCTTCTCCACTAAACCACCAGCTGCCAAAGTTTTGCACAAAAGGTTTCATCCCACAGCTTGGAAAGTGGATGCTCTTTCCTTCAATTGGAGCAATCTTCATGTGTATGCCTTTCCGCCTCTGCCTCTCCTCCCAAAGGTACTACTAAAGGCCAGACAAGACAAGCCAAGGATGATTTTGATAGCTCCAGATTGGCCTCGACAGCATTGGTACCCATTACTGAGAAGCCTTGTACGGAAGCCTCCATGGCCTTTGCCTTCAATTCCACACCTGTTGTCTCAGGAGGACAGTCATTTGCTCAATGTCAAGCTTCACTCTCTGCACCTAACAGCCTGGCATATTCTGTTTTGAACCATAGTGGGCCTCCACTTCCACAGCAAGTTTTGAATGTTATTTTGGAAGCTAGAAGGCCTAGTACAAGGAAAGTGTACGCAGATAAATGGAAGAGATTTTTATTTTGGAGTGCAGCAAAGGATTTTGATGTTTCTGAGCCTAATTTAAGTGTGGCTCTTCAATATCTTACTGAGTTACTGGACAAAGGTTTGTCCTTCTCTTCTATTAAGGTTCATGCTGCAGCAATTTAGGCTCACTATGATTGTGACCCACCATTGTTTTCTCATCCTTTGTTCAAGCAATTTCTTAGAGGGGCAAAGAATATAAGACCCCCACGAAGAGCTCCTACTCCTGCTTGGGATCTCAATTTTGTGTTGGAGAAACTCACTCTACAACCTTTTGAGCCTGCAGCTACTACTGAATTAAAGTTTTTATCATGGACGACTGCTTTTTGTTGGCTATTACCTCTGCAAGAAGGGTTTCTGAGTTGCAGGCCCTTATGGCGGTTGAGCCTTTCTTAATTTTCCATAAGGATAGGGTATCTTCACGCACTAATCCTTCCTTTATGCCTAAAGTGGTTTCTAGTGTGGCTTTAAACCAAACTATTCATTTGCCTACTTTTTATGCAAATCCCCAAAATAAAGGGAAAAGATTTTGCACACTTTAGATGTACACAGGCAGTTGCGATATTATTTGGACAGAACTAAAGGGTTCAGGCAGTCTCCGCAGTTATTTGTTTCTTTTGCTTTGAGTTCTCAGGGCAAGCCTGTGTCAAAACAAACTATTTCTAAGTGGATTGGGTTTTGCATTGCTTTCTGTTATTCCCATCATGGCAAGGAGATTCCAGCTGGGATTAGGCCTCATTCCACTAGGGCTACTGCCACTTGACAGCTTTTGAGGGGTGGCAACTAAGGATATTTTGGAGGCAGCTACTTGGAGTTCAGTGCATACTTTCTCTAGGCATTATCACCTACCACTTTACTCTAAATCCAGGGCTGGTTTTGCCACTGCTGTTTTGCAGGGCATTTTGGCAGCTCCTGCTTCCTTATAGTTTGGCCATCCTCCCTTACCTCTGCTTTGGGATTCTACCCAAGTGTAAGGACTGCAGCAATGTGAGATGAAGAACATAGTACAGTTTTGTACCTACCATAAATGTAGATGTTCGAAGATCCACATTGCTGCAGTCCAGTTTACCCTCCTCCTTCCCCTCTGTAGTTAGAGGCGGTTGTGTGGGTTGGGTTGTCAATATGAGGTATATTGTATATATTGTATATATTGTACATATTTTTAGTGCTAGGATGGTTGGTTGTTTGTTTGCTGTCTTTTTGGTTTTGACCTTTATTTTTAGGGTCTTCTGACATCTGGGGCAAGAAAAGACTGAGGATATGACGTCGGTCATGCGCATTTGTACCCTGACGTCCTGATGTCAGTCAAATGCGCCTTGACCGACGTCAGCCTTATACTTTGATATTCGGGCCGACCGAGGACAGCGGACTACCCAAGTGTAAGGACTGCAGCAATGTGGATCTTCGAACATCTACATTTATGGTAGGTACAAAACTGTACTTTCTGGCTCCTGTAATAGCTTACTTAAGACTGAGGGGAATACAAATTTATCCTTATCTGGATGACTGCTTGATTCTTGCTCAAGGCAAAGACAAGTTACTTCAACAGCTACAGTATGTGATGGCAGTTTTAAGGTGCCTAGGGTATTCTGTGAACGAAAACAAAGTCCAGTCTAGTACCCTCTCAGGACATGTGCTTTCTGGGTGTGAGACTGAATACAGCCTCTCAGATGGCTTTTCTGACCCCGGACAAACAAAGAACTCTTCACCTCTACTTCCAGCAATTATCAGTACGGTCCAGGCTGACTGCAAGGACAGTCCTTCAAGCCTTGGGGTTCATGGCATCTTGCATTCTGGTACTTCCCAATGCCAAACTGCATATGAGGAAGCTACAGTGGTATCTCAAAAGTGTATGGACTCAACACTGCCACGATTTGGACACTGTCATTCCGATAATACCGTGCATCCAGAAGGAATTCTTGTGGTGGGCATAGGAATGTCACCTAAACAAGGGACTCTCTGTGACCCGACCAGAGGCGAGTCAGATCTTAACGACGGATGCCTCAGACCTGGCTTGGGGAGCACACTTCAATGGGAAATGGATTCAAGACACGTGGCCTCCCAAATTACAGCATTTGCATATCAACATGAAGGAGATGTTAGCAGTCCAATTTGCCCTGATGGCTTTCAAGGGCCTACTTCAACCAGGACAGGTGTTGATTCAAACAGACAACACTACAGTCATGTGGTACATCAACAAGCAGGGGGGGGACTCATTCTTACCCTCTTTGCAGACAAGCTATGATATTGTGGGAGACTGCTCTGGGGTTGCACATCACTCTTCAAGCACGGTTTCTGCCAGGAGCACAGAACTCCCTAGCAGATGTATTGAGCAGACAAATTGTGCATCCCCACAGTGGAAATTGGATCCTCAGGTATTTCAACAGTTGACAGTGGCTTGGGAACTCCAGACATAGATCTGTTCGCTTCTCCTCTAAATTTCCAACTACCAAAATTTTGCACAAGGATGTTTCACCCAAAAGCTTGGAAAGTGGGCGCTCTATCTTTCAGTTGGAACAACCTTCACGTCTATGCTTTTCCTCCTCTGCCTCTCCTTACCAAGGTACTCTTGAAAGTCAGGAGGGACAAGCCTTGCATGATTTTAATAGCACCAGATTGGCCACGTCAGCACTGGTATCCTCTGCTGAGGAGTTTAATTCAGGAGCCTCCTTGGCCTTTACCACAGCTTCCTCATTTGTTGTCCCAGTCAAGCAGTCATTTGCTCAATGTCAGGGTGCAGTCCCTGCATCTAACGGCCTGGCGTATTCTGTTTTAGAGACTGTGGGTTCTCAGCTTCCCCAGCAGGTTTTGGATGTCATTTTGGAAGCTAGGCTGCCTAGCACTAGAAAAGTTTATGCTGAAAAATGGAAGAGATTTTTTCTTTGGAGCACAACAAAGGATTTTGATGTCTCGGTACCTAATTTGAGTTGTACACTGCAGTACCTTACTGAATTACTGGACAAGGGTTTGTTGTTTTCCTCTGTGAAGGTTCATGCTGCAGCCATTTCTGCTCACTATGATTGTGACCCTCCTTTATTTTCTCACCCTTTGTTTAAGCAATTTCTTAGAGGGGCAAAATATAAGACCCCATAGAGCTCCTACTCCTTCCTGGGATCTCAATTTTGTGTTGGAGAAGCTTACTTTGCCTCCTTTTGAACCTGCAGCTACGTCTGAATTGAAGTTTTTGTCTTGGAAGACTGCCTTTTGTTGGCCATTACTTCTGCCAGAAGGGTATCTGAATTGCAGGCTCTCATGGCAGTTGAACCCTTTCTAATATTCCATAAGGATAGAGTTTCTTTGTACTAACCCTACTTTCATGCCAAAAGTGATTTCTAATGTGGCCTTGAACCAGTCTATCCATTTGCCTACCTTTTATGCTGATCCCCAAAATAAGGGGGAAAAAGTCTTGCATTCTTTGGATATACACAGGCAGTTACGTTATTATTTGAGCAGAACTAAGGAGTTCAGACAGACTCAACAGTTATTTGTTACTTTTGCTTTGGGTTCACAAGGGAAAGCTGTTTCAAAGCAGACTATTTCAAAGTGGATTGGTAATTGCATTGCTTTTTGTTATTCTCATCATGGGAAGAATGTTCCTGCTGGGATTAGACCTCATTCCACTAGGGCTACCGCCACTTCTGCTGCTTTTTTGAGGGGTGTAGCTACTAAGGACATTTTGGAAGCAGCTACTTGGAGTTCAGTTCATACTTATACTAAGCATTATCATCTCCCTCTTTTCTCCAAGTCCAGGGCTGGGTTTGCCACTGCAGTCTTACAGGGCATGTTAGCAGCCCCTAATGCCTTTTAGTTTGCCAGCCTCCCTTTTCCTTTGCTTTGGGATTCTACCCACAGGTTATGACTGCAGCAATGTGAGACGAAGAACATAGTACAGTTTTGTACCTACCATAAATGTAGATGTTCTAGGATCCACATTGCTACAGTCCTATTTTCCCTCCCTCCTTCCCCGCTTTGGTTTGGGGTTGTGGTTGTTGTTGTTATTATTACTTGGGGATAATTGTTATGTCTCTCCTTTATGGCTCTGCCTTTTTCTTTTTAAGGCCTTCTGACATCTGGGGCAAGAAAGACTGAGAATATGGCGTCGGTCATGCGCTTAAGTACTACTACGTACTGACGTCAGCTCCGGGCGCCCATGACCGACGCCAACTTAACCCTTTGGTATTCGGGCCGACCGAGGACAGTGGACTACCCACAGGTTATGACTGCAGCAATGTGGATCCTCGATCATCTACATTTATGGTAGGTACAAAACTGTACTTTTTCCAAGTCAATGGTGGGGTAGTTGCAATCGCCCATTATTAGGGTGTTGGTTTGTACCCTAATATTTTCCAGTGTATCAAGAAATGAGGAGTGGGAATCCTGGGGCATGGTGGGGAATTTGTAGCATGTTGCAGTTTGGATTGTGGTCTTGCCCAGAGTTAGTTGCACTTGGATAATCTCGGATGCATTATGCTGAGCAACTAGCCTGGAGGCGTGGATATCCTTAATGAATATGGCCACGCCTCTGCCTTTAGTGTTTCAGTCCAGGTTAGGTGTCCGAAAGGTGTGGTATGAATTATAGCCTGGTAATGCAGGGGTGCTTTTTGGAGCCTTGAACCAGGTCTCTGTCACTGCACAGATATCGATGTCATCCATTTTAAGGAGTGCCTCGATTGAGTGCATTTTGAGGTTTTGACTTCTAGCATTGAGTAGCTTTACCCTCAGATTTTGCTTGCTTGTACCTGTTAAGGTGGTGAATTTGTCATGTGAAGCTTGCTTAAAAAAGACACTATAGGGGTGGCAAGAGCCTTAGCCAGTATCCGGAATTCCAAGGGCGACAGGTGCAGGCCATCTCTGGCAAAGCATTGTGGTCTGTCGATCATGCCATCGCAGGCAAACAGATACTGGATCCCCTTAGAATGATGCCAGAAGATTAGCCCATTGTTGAAGGCAATCATTGTGTCCTTGTACTGTGGTATTATTCTGGGTGATGGCATGATCCTACTCAGGGTTAGGGTTATACCTGCCTGGGCTACAAGATCGGAGAGCTCCGTCATGTCTCTTGTAATGTTTTCCAGGGAGGTACGTCTCAGTTCATTCAGACCAACATGAACAATGACAGAGCCATATTTATACTTGTTGTGGAGTGACCTGAGTGTGTGCATTATGTAGCAGATCCTGGCACCTGATAGGCAGCTGACAGTAACTTTTTCCTTGTTTAGCCTGGTGAGTGGAACATCAGTGTGCCTGACTATAGAGTCACCTATGACTAGAGTGTTGGGTACGTTGTTATGCCTTATGGGCTGAGGTTGAGTGGCACACTGAGTTTGTGGGCTTTGTGTCATTTGGGTTGTGTTGGGGAATGGAGGTTGCTTGCATTTTTGCTTTGGAGGTCTCTGTTGCTTGGCCATATTTTTATTGAGAGTCTTCCCGAATGTAGGTGTGTCTTTTGTGTTTCTGTGTGTATGTTTTGGTGATGTAGGTTTTGAGGGACAGTGTGGTGAGTGTGGTGTTGTGCAAGTGTTTACCTTCTCCTCTTGACTGTCTAGTGCAGTCTTGGGTGAAAAGAGCTTTGCTTCCGGCTTGGCTATATAAGTGCATCTCTCACAGGTTGTAGTGTTGGGTGGTAGGAGGAGAGGGTTGTCTGTGTACATGAGGCAATTGCTGCAATGCCCCAAGATTCTCAGATTCATCAGGTAGACAGAAGAAAACACTGGGAGCTGACCTGTAAACATGCCTGGATAGGTGCTTGCTTATTAAGTACTAAAAACTGTTTTCCTCTGGACAAGTGAGGAAAGTTGAATGCTGTAGTAATTTGTAGCTTATTTAGTGCTTAGAACGGGTTCTGAACAAGTGCTGAGCTCAAAGAAACAGATTTGAGTGCTATAACTAAAAACTGGCTAGTTCTAAGGGAAAATTTGAAGATCAGACTTTATGGTGCCAGAAATACTTTAACCCTAGCTAAGCGGCGATGCATAAAGTGTATTTTTTTAATATAACAGTAGCAAATGAGCAAACTAATTTAAACAGATTAACCAATTAGCCAGTAAAAATCTAAAAACTGAGCCCTGTTCCAGCAATTTTCCTTCAGACAAGTTCTAACTGCACACTCCTGCCACTAGGGTGCAGGAGAACCTCCTCCAAAAAAAGATGGCTTGGATTAGTGCTCAAGTTATACAAACAAAGCTAGATTCAGCAGGTCTGAATTTAGTCTATGCTACAGCAAACAAGGCGTACCAATTTCAGAAAGAAACAATTCAAATAAGCAGGTACAATAAGCCATTAACCGAAACGCCCAGCTGAGAAGGGCAGAATCTACCCTCTCCTCCCACAAGAGTGCAGATCACACCTTCTTAATGTAAAATAACTGGCCCGAAACCCAAGTGCTTAAACCAGAACTAATACATTTTTAGAATAACAGACACTAAGCCTTAAGTCAGCAACTGCCAACTTAGAACACCTGTATATTATAACAAAGTCAGACTAACAGTGTTACAACTTGGTGATGGGCATCCTTCTTTGTCTGAATCCTGCAACTTGATAAATGGAGTTTGACAGAGGCAAAACACATTATGGCAACAGATGGACATATAATATGAGTGGTGATGACTTCAAACATATATGAATGTTAACCTGCAAGCCCACCATATTCATATTTAAAGTGAGCAAAGAATGCTTCACTTAACATGGCATGTTTCTTTTAAATTTTCATTTCTGTAGAGGCAGATCTGCTGCTGCTTTCCTGTAAGGCTTGTGTTGCAGTTTTATACATTGCATGTTGCACTAGGCATCTTGGGAATACTGTTTTTGTCTTGTGACCTGTTTTTAGGAAATGTATGCAGGACATGGGCTGGCTTGCACAGAAGTGAATGTTGCATTCATTTTTATACACTAGGTTCTGACTGTCATTAACTTCTGTTTTTCAGATGCCTATCATCCAATCCATGACACAAACTATACATCTAAAACACTGAGATAGGACAAGTAATATTTTAGTAACCTTACTTTGACAAACATTAAAGTACTGGTAATACTGTACTTGTATCATAGATGTATGTTAAAGACATGTGAAAGCCTAGTCACTCCTTCATTTGATATAACTTAAGTCTTGTTACAAAATCCTTATGCCACAAACAGATAGGCTTTAAAAATATTGTAGAGTGGTGTCTGTGCCTATTGTGTCCAGTTGAGTATGCCCATATGATTGTGTTTTTTTTTTTTCCACACAGGCACAGTTGATTGCCCAGTCTATTGGGCAGGCTTTCAGTGTTGCCTACCAGGAGTTTCTAAGAGCCAATGGGATCAATCCTGAAGATCTGAGCCAAAAGGAGTACAGTGACCTGCTAAATACACAAGACATGTACAACGATGACCTCATCCACTTTTCCAAATCGGAAAACTGCAAAGATGTATGTTATCTTGTGACCTTGTGATGTTGTTTGTGAAACTTATAGCCTCCTTTTGTTCCATCAGACAAATTTGCAGCATGTGTTGTCAGTGCACTAAGCATACACAACTGGCACCCTGTGTGTGTGTGTGTGTGTGTGTGTGTGTGTGTGTGTGTGTGTGTGTGTGTGTGTGTGTGTGTGTGTGTGTGTACGCAGAGGGCATTCACTCTGCTAATGAATGATCATATGAGTGTATTTGTGTTGACTGACAAGTCCAGCTGGGGGATGGGCATTTTAGTTGAGACGCATGGAAGAATACTTGAGAAGTAAGCAATTAAATAATGAGATAAGTGACAATAAGACATTAAAGAAAAGCAAATACCTTGTATTAAAATGATTTGTAGTACATCTAATCAAGTTGCTTTTAAGCAGTCTACAGTCCAACAAGCTTGTTTTAATCAAACACGTTTTCTATGAAAAGTAGTTATTTGAGAAGGGAGTCTTGCGACCTGCACCCTTTAGCTGTTATAACTGTGTGATTGGAAAATTTGAAGGATAGAAAATATTTCAGAGGTAGCCCATTTGATGAAGCAGGTTGAATAGGCTATGTATCACTTAAAAGTGACTGTGTTAGGTAAAATGATACCAAGTAAAATACTGAAAGAACTTAAAACATTTTATGCAGTGCTGAGACAGTAACAAAAATCAGTTACTGTAGACTATACAAATGTGTAAAATACATTAGTTAGCTAAGTAATTGGTCTTTAATATAAAGTGTAATATAAGTAAGTCTGCAGGAATGTAATCATATGCCTGGTACCCTTGGCATTTGAAGTAGAGTTGTCTTAGAGTAAGAAGATTTGGCAAATGAGATATCTTTGACCAGCACTGTATACATGTCATCATCATCAATAATTTGCTAAATAAATATGTTCACGTTCCAAGGAATGAGGATGAAAAATAGGGCCAAGTAGAGAGAGTGGGAGAAAAAAGAAGCTGAGGATGTGTAAGTCATGTGACAGAAGTGCCAACAGACAGAAGTGATTAGAATTCTGAGGGGCTGAGAGAAAGGGGTTAGTGGGACAGGAAAAAGTAGGAAAGTGGTAAGAAGGCAGGTAGTTAAAATTGTTAGCATGATTTATGATTCTTATTATGATTATTACTAGGTCATTATGATGGAAGATAGGAGGAAGAGAAAGATAGAGGGGTTATGATGAGTGGCCTCTCTACTTGTAGTTGGTATCCAACATCACTAACTCCCTTGTCCCATTGTCCTTATCTTCCATTTCCCTGACCATGTGCATATTTGAATTATGGGGACACATTTTTTGAGTCACTGTGTTCACCCTTTGAGGGTGTTTCTCCTTTGGTATGATTATATGACTGTGGAGTTATTCTATTTAAGAAAGGACAGGAGGCCTTGATCCCCCCACCCCCCTCCACACACACACACACACACTCCTGTTTTAATTTTTGTGCAGCTGTTTCTCAATTACTTATGACTGAGCGGGTTACTTTTGCAATATTTTCCATCAGAATTGGGGAAAATGTTTTGAAAAATGGAGCATTAGGTAATGCCACAGCAGTGCTGAATGTGTAAGGGGATGATAGGTAGACATAAAGATGGCCTTCAGTTTGGAGCAGGCAGGATGTCTGACACATTGATTGAGTTCAGTTCTTCCAAACGTTAACTACGTAAGGGGAGAAGGCTGGTCCAGTGTGGCGGTAGTAGGCTGTATTAACTTTCACCATGAATTCATTAGAGGATATAAGTGGCTGGTGTGAATGTACCATTTGAGGAGACTAGAGACTAAAAGGCAGCTGGAGTTGAACAGGTTTTTGGGTACATTGCAACTACACCATAGTTAAGTAATCTCTGTTTTGTGCTGACCGAATGTTTGAAGAGCATAGCAATAGTGGCTAGATGGAAAGAAGAGTTGCTAGCAAATTTTTCAAGTTTGTATTAAACCACTTCAGGTCTAAACAAGTTGGAATGTGAGAGGCTGGTTAAGATGTGAGCAGCATAAAGCAAAGGTAAAAGTATAGTTTGAGCTGTTTTGATAGTAGGTATAGGAGTTGGGGATACCTTGACTTGTTTAGGAATGTAAGTTTCTGATTACTTTAGCTGTTACATGTCTGGTATTGACATAAGTCAGGGCGAAAACTGTGACCTGGATGTTTTAGGAGGCCATGTGAACACTTTCCTTGAATCCAAGTGAAGAAAATAAAGGAAGTACAGGAAAGGATAGCTAAGGAGATGATGGAGAGGAAGTGAGGCTAATACAACTATAAAAGCATATGTTTGTGTGGTTAATAGGTAAGTAGTAGGCAATCAGTCTGTGGACCATTATAAGGTTAGCAAAAAAAATATATATATTCAGAAGTTCCATCAGCCTCAAGGATAGTAAGACAAGATAGACTGAGGAAGAATTTTAGGCTGCCCATCCAATTCTCTGCATTTAGCTTGAAAGTGGCAAGGGTGCTGCTGTATGACGCAGTGAAAGTTTGAAAGTTTGTTTAAGAAGTAAGTGGTTCATTGGGGTATAAGTCTATCAGCTCATTTATTTGTTGATGAAGGTTTAGTTCTGTTAACCAGATATTTGAGGTGCCGTTTCTTCTGTGGAGGAATACGAGGTCAAACAGGGCTGGATCTTTCATGGCTTAAAAGGCTAGACAGAGATCTCCAAGGAGTCTATAAGAGACTGAGTACAAAGAGAGAGAGAGAGAGAGGAATGTCAGTCTGTCCTGATAACTAATATTTTTATGGTCACTGATCTTTTTAGTTATGATATTCAGTAGATACTATATTCAGTAATGGATCTGATGAGATACAAGTAAAGGGAATCTAGTGGAGATGCCTTTGAAAATGAAGTCATCCAGATATAAGACATTCCAAACTACTGCAGAGACATGATGGTCATGCAATAAGGAATATCACCGATTCCCCATATCCCTTATGACAGCATGTGGTTGGAGGGGTGTGCCACCTCTATGGTATGCGAAAATGTTTTGTTTGTCCAAATGAATTATGCTACATTTATTCACATTTATTCATATTTAATTTAAGAACAATGTCCTTTCACCAATAATTTAGCATAGTCTAACCCATGTTGGAAGAAATGTAAGTCACTGGAAGGTTAAATAACAACACCCAATTTGCAGTAATCTGCAAACTTAGATAACCATACACAAGGAGTTCGGACCTGAAAATCTGAGAAATATATGCCAAATAAGAGTAGAACCAACACTGTGCTGTATGGTTCACCACTGGTAACATTTTTGGTTTCACAAGTGGCACCTACCACTGTGGGTTCTGTCAGACAACCAGTTAGATATTCATAGCACAACATAAGGATTTATATTTAGATTTATAAATCTGACATTAATGCCTACATGGGGAATAGTGTCAAATGTCTTGGCTAGGCCCAAATATGCTGTATGTGCTGCTCACTGCTTTAGTTAGTTTTTCATTAATGAGCTTAAAGAGGCAGGAACTTCTTTTGACAATGCCAAACTGATGAATGTATATGGTTAAGAGAGTTTCAATATCCAGATTAATGATGTTTGAGGTAATATGGTCCACAGCTTTACATAGGAGGCTAGTGAGACTAATGGGTCTATAGTTTTCAGGGTCTGTGGTTGAGCCCCCCCTTGTGTAATGGCATTAGAGTGGCTGTTTTCCAAGCTTCGAGAATACCACCAGTGGAGTCTAACAAATGAAGTAGGGGGTTAGATAGGCCATATTTGGCACTGATAATAAAGCAACTTGGCATATTAATCAGGGCCCATGGATAAACTATACAGCAAATCCAAAATGCCTCAAAATAAAGGTGGTATACAAAGCACTACCAGGAGACTGGAAATGGTAAGCATCCTGTGAAGTAGGCTATCTTCTGAAGCAATGGATAACTGCAAGTCTTTCTTTAGATATTTTGGGAAACTAGGGAACAATACCCAACGATACTCAGCACGTATCCTAAATGATACCACCCACTCCAACCCAACAGGCATCACCAGTATACTAGCAAACAAGTTTGGCACAAACTTTGCTGCTGAAACATTTATCCAAACTCCACTTATCCCAGAATCCTTTACACCTCCAATTGTGAGCAAGGAACATGTTCTGAAGATGCAGTCAAGGACCAGAAATACTTCCTCATTGGTGCTTAACAGATGGTCATGTAAAAGTAAATAGTATTCCACTAGACATATTAATTGGAGATTTTCCCAATAATTATTGCACTTCCACTTAGGATCATAGGACCAAACAAGACAAGTCAGACCAATGCCCACTCTCAGGCTGTACTGCCTTTTAAAAAAGGGTGATGCCTGTGAGTGCTAGTGTAAATTTAAGGCCACCCATCCAACTGTTCAAGCTATGTTTGAGGGATGGCAGTGAATTACATTGCTTGACATGCAAGGGGAGTTTATTTCAGAGGAAGGGAAAGCACTAGTCTCCCCATCTGGCTTTATTTATTTGTTGAAGAAGTTTTTGATCTCTGGTTCTGGTGTTGGCAACACAGTCTGATTTTTCAAGGAAAATGTGTTTGAGAGTAACTGGACCTCTAAGGGCATGATAAGCTAGGCACAGATCTCCCCTCAGGAGCCTGTATGACACCGAGTATAAGGATAAGGACTCCGTCTGGTAGCAAAGGTTTCAAGCTCAGAGATCCTTTTTGTTAGGAACCTTGGTAGTGTTTCAAGTTTATTGATATATCTGGCTAGATATATGCCAAGGGGTGCATTATATTCAGTGATAGATCTGACCTGGGCAGAATACAGGGGACGATGATTTCCGTAGTTTTGGAAGAGATACTCTTGGCAGTTAGTTGCAAAATGTAGCATAGCGGGATTTACTAATGGCAGTCACCTTGTGATGGTCAAATGATGGCCAAAGAAGAGGGAGTGATCAACCCACATGTCCAGATAGCTGATTATTGATTTATATGGTAAAGGGGTATTTTCAATGCAGTAGGGTGCAGAGTATTTCTGCTTCACAAAGAGGAAGATAGTGTTTTTCATGACTTTTAGTTTATGCCTTTTTTCTGTTTACCAGGAATTATCTTTAATTAACTTGTTTTAGAGGGTATATTTATCCACATGGGATTTAACAGCCACACCCAAATTGTAGTCGCTGCAAACTTTTTAACCAGAGATCACTGTTACAGGTTTAGAGGTCTAAGAAATAGATGACTAACAGAAAGGAGCCCACCACATATCTATGGGGGATATCACTGGGCACCATCTGAGTGTCAGCAGGGGTCTCACCCACTCAAATTATATACATTATGTCCTTAAGCCGTTTGGTTATCCATCTTACCATGTAGAGACTGTTTTCCCTTCACAAATGTGAGGAATGATTCTTTGGCTCACCATTCATTGCAAATTACATATCAACAACAGTGAGATGAAAAACACTAAAAAATGAAAAAAAAACTTTTATGTATTTATTTGCAGGGGGTAAACCTCTCCCCACGCACATTGGAACCTCATGAAACCCCAAAATTGTATATACCAACTCCACTGTCACACCACAGTGAAGAAAAAGGGAAAAGGTCCCGAAAAAGTGCACTGTCAACTTGCACAATGCAATACATTATGGTGAAAACCACCGTGACATTAAATTCTTGCACTAAAGCTGCTCAAGAAATATAGCAGCACAAATTTGTAGACCATTAACTTATAAACAATTTTATCATTTGGTGGGGTATTAAATTCCTTGGCCAATCAAACAGGTAGCATGGATTGTGTAACCAGTGTCGACCACCTGAGTGATCTTCTCAAAGAAGCCAGTGAGTCAGCAGATTGTACCTGCCCTTTACAAAGCTGAATTGCAGCACGTGTAGCTTAATCACATTTTGATGTCATGATTTATGTCAGTGATGACACACCATTGCTTTATAAAAGACTTGAAAGAATGATAGGTCTGTAGTTCCCTGGGTCTGTGGTAGGTCCATCCCTGTGGAGCTGCCTTACAGCAGCAGCGCACCAAGATACAAGGACATAGCTTGTAGCAAGGCTTATGTTAAACAGTGTGAGGAGGGAATCAGTGAGCGCATGTTTAACATTGTTCATTAGACAGCTTGATATGTTTGAGCCCAAGGAAGAAGTGTTCTTGGTTTTGTGAATATTTTAAGAATGTGTACCTTAGAGATAATGGGGGGGGGGGGTTGAGAGGGAATAGGAAGAAAATTGCTGCTAGTCAGTATGTTTGCTGTCACATTTATGTGCTACATATAGTAGGGGATAGAAATTGCATATCAACCACTGGCATCTATCTTGAGTTGGCTTATTTAATTCTTGTCAGCTGTTGATTGAACAACTGCTTCATCACAAGGGATTATATCATGAGCACATCAGCCTTTACAGATTGCTACCATCTGTATCTGTTGTTAGTCGTTTTGCCATTACTGCTGTTGTTCATGGCTGTCCTTGACTGTGTTTATGCCTAATGTGTGGGCCATGGCTGAAAATTGTCTTTGGACAAGCTCACTTAACCTGGCTCACAAATGTAAAACAAATAAATGGATGAATAGCATGGAATAAAATAGAGAAAGGTAAAACAGTTAAAAATGAAACAGGCTGAAGGGTGGACAGTACATGGCAAAAAATGAATAGAAAAAGGTAAAATAACTATGCGACTAGATAACAATGTGGACTTGTGATGATAGTGGAACAGTAAAGCGATCAAGCACTTGCTCCTCCTGGTGGACAGTCCTAATGAATTTGTACAGCAGGGCAGCCTAAAACATACAAATAAAAAGAATAATCAGTCTGAATATCAAAGTACAAAGCTTCCACTCTCAGTAGGAGGAAACTGCGACCCAAGAAAAGTGGATAGGAGAAGGCAACCCAGCAAGGTACTTTCAGATCCAAGAATTAATATACACTCATAACTCTCTTATCTGAGTATTAGAAAGTCTTGGTTTTGTCATAGAGTGGTTTCTGTTTAGAATATTGTATCTTCTGCAGCTAAGAAATGCAATTCTCCATACACTGTTATGGAGTTACTAAGCGTATTAATTGATAGTTATTTCTTGTAATAACAACAAATGTGTCTGGTGCGAAGGGTAAATGACCATTGGCCATTATACAGCATATGCAAGAATACCAGGTCCTCCTCCTTCCTCACTTCATTGCAGAGAGGGCTTTATTGAGTACATCCCACTGGTTCTACAATTAGATGATCTCTCAACTGTCCGTATTTTGGAGGAACATTCCTATTTTCAGGCCTGATTTATCCCTGCACATGATGTACCTAGTTTGGAGGAATGTGTCTATTTTAAGGCTTGATTTATCCCTTCATACAGTTTATTGAATCTCTCCTCATCACAAGTGATTTTTGAAGCTGTCCATTTAATAGAAAACCACACTTCATGACTAACACACTAGTGGCACCAGTAATTTAAAGAAAGAACGTACATAACTTACATCTCCCTTTTTCAGATGCAAAAAGTAAAAGGCCTTGTGTGGTAGAATTTTGCGATATTGTTCATTAAAGTCTACAGATTTTACACAGTCTCTTTGATAATGTACTTATAGTTTCTATCATTTTGTCACTCTTAATCTGTGTTTGAGTAGTATCCCACATTCTATAACCAGGAAGAGTTATGTGCTATTTGGTATTCAGATTTTATGATAATTAGATGTCCAGATATTTGGCTACATGTTAAGGGCCTTTGTACGTATTTTCAATGTCTGTAGGTTGAGAGGTATGTTTGAGGTTGCTTTTTGGAATTGTGCTAGCCCTGCTCAACTAGCAGTTTAGCATCCTTTTTTTTTTCCATTGGCCATTTTGTAGGGACAGCCATATTACCTTGTTCTGCTTGTAGGCAGTACTTCAGTGGCTATAACCACAGGCAGGTGATGATAGGATCTTTTTCTCTCAAGTCTTGGACTCTGTACAGGAGATAATCGTGTGTCTGTGTCTCATCTGTATACTCCTTTACTTTCATTCTGTTTGGGCACCTGTTATGCCTGTGCCCGAGTTGTCAGGAAGTTCCATTTTCCCTTTCCTGTGTGATTAACCTTATTACTAAGTAAGAAGAAGTTATTGTTTTAAGATAATACAACAGCAGGGGTCTCTTTAGCACCACAGTGCTTCTCCATTTGCGCCCCTCAAATCCCTTTCCACTCAGCCTGTGCATAGCTGGGGCAATGCACCAGCCTGAGGTGCTCTGAGTTTTGACTTTGGAGAGAGATACTTTGTTTTGAAAAATAATTTTGCATATTGAATAGATTTGCCAGAAAGATGTGCTGTTTGCTACCCTAGAATCCGTGCATAAGATGACACTATTGTAGTAATGTGGACGTAATATAGCATGATATAAGCCATTTATGCTGTACCCACACTGGCAGTGTAGTGTGATGTAGGGCATTTATACTCCACCCATTAAGGTTCTATGGTATGATAGAGACCCTTTATACACTCAGTACTCATTATGGTACCATATTTTGGCCATTTTGTCCTCTACCCATGAAGGCAATGTTACAGATAAAGCCCATTTTGCCACTTCCACAGTCTTGTTACTGAAGTGGCATTTTATGCATCTCTCATGGGCCTGCATGTTGATCTCAGGATAGTCTACTCTTGCCAGAGGAGTTTAAGCAAGCAATATGAATTCAGTAAAGACTAGGGAAACTACTGGGATGTAGAGCGAAGTGTTTATGACCTGTTGCACCACATAAGGAGTTATCTTTTTCTTACTTACTGTTTAGCCGCTTACAACTCATTTGCTCACAGCTGAATAGACTGTTTTTTTTTTAATTTCTCCAGTTTGTGCTACCTTGGAAACAGTACATTTATGGTCTAGTAACATTGGGGCAGATCCCCCAAATCATTGCATGGGGGTACCCCCCTTGCAAAAGAATATATATTTTTTATGCTTGCTGCTGATCGCAAGTATACCATGACTTCAAAGATCAGCAGTGAGCTGGTGAAACTCGAGTAGTAATAAAGTTGATCCCATCAGTGCGGATATTGCGCCTGACCTTTTTCTTGAAGTTCATGACTTGCACTAGCAGTTAAAGACAAATGCTAGCTCATATCCAGGTCTCAATGATAACATTTCTATTAATTGTATTTTGAAGTTGAAATCAATGGGATTATTATAGTCAATGTATTATGCTATTTTGTGTTTTTAAACTTTAACTAGTTGAGATATTTCTTTAATTTTTTAATTGTGTAATTTAATTAATTGTATCTCATGATCATTATGTTAGTATTTAAATGGTTTTGGAGTGGAGTTTTTTATTCTGATGAAGTTTCTATTGATGAAACAAAAGCACTTAATCATTAACAATTTCTATTTTTGTTTGATCTCTGGTTTTTGCCTTCCTGTTGGATTTATACAATTGCAAAGGGTTGTTTTGGATAACCCAAACGTTTGACTCTGCACTCAAAGGGACAAAGCAAGGAATAAGTGAAAAGCTACCAGTCTTCCATTATACTGTCACCAGTTCACTTCTTTAAGGAAGGAGTGTAAATTGCTAATGAAAGAGGCTAATTCCATCTGATTAAGAAACCAACAAAAATTACATTCTCAAAACATAAATGATTCTGACAGGTCTTAAAACAAATATAACACTTTGATGCCAATAAACACACTGGTTCTATACAAGTACTAGGCACTACCCTGCTGGAACAGTTCAAATAAAATGTCTCATTAGCCAGCCATTCCTGGTCCTGTTTTAGCTAATTCCCATTCCACCTCAAACTCCCTACCTACAATCGGGTATAATTATTTACCTACATTCAGTTCTGCAAACGTTTCTATCAAAACAGTCAGTGATCAAACCCTAACCCATGCTCACTCCACCCTACTATTTTAAGGCAGTTCACTCACACATATTCTAAACTTATCTTTAGACACAGGCAAAATGGCTTCCGATAATTTAAGCATGTACTAGTAATCTTAATACCCACACACTCTTCTCCTAGTGGTTCAGAAATTTTCCATCCTCTATTAGTTCTTTACCCTTTAACAAAGATGTTAAAAATAGGTCATAAACAAATACTGGACAATATAAATATTGACTGATTGAATTTATTTGCTGGGTTTGTCTGACAGGACTACTGTCCCTTTTCATCAGTGGCCTGTGGACAAAAGATCCAAAAATGTTTCAGTATAAAAGAAAGTTAAGGGCTGGTCAGTTATTCAGAGCATAGAGTTTTATGGAAGAAGACCAGCTCACAGGATATGTGTAGTAATCTAAAGACAGACTTTGAAAGCATTAGCCATCTCCTGCTGTGAAAGGTTTAGCAACAATGTGCTTAGATGGCTAGAAGCATGTCTGGAAAACTATACCTTTATGGTGCAGAATGGGCACATTCTACCCACAGGAGGTTCTTTTACAGCACATGTTTCTTGGGATTGGCTTTAGGACCTGTGTTGTTCTCCCTATTCATCAGTGATACTGCATCCAGTATCCTGACCACTTCTGTCACCATACGTGCAGACAGCATCCAAATTTATAGATCAGATACCGCAGCCAAGGTAGGAGAGAATCAGCAACAAAGAGACTTTACAGAACTAAGTAAATACATTAGGATCAACAAACTAATCCTCTGCATTACAGGTAAAAGTAACATCATAACTATAACTTACCCTTACAACAGAAAGATCACCCTAGAGCAAACAACCAAATATGTAGGACCCATTCTTAACCCTTACTCATCACACACTCAACTAGGAACTGATGAGATTAATACGCAACTTAAATTCTGCTATGCAGTTTGAAATCTTTTAACGTGTGAAAAAAGTTGAGCCCCAGCATTAAGTGCACTGCTATACTGGACAGAGTACAGTCTACCTGTAACAGCCCTAAACTTGTGTCAACACAAGCATTCTGCAGACACCCACTAACAATGGTACATCAGACTTTCATCCAGAAGTGAACATGTTGGTAGCTAGTCTTTAGCATTTGGCAATCACAGGACGTGTGATCCTAATAATTTCTTCATTAACCTCCAAGCTAACCCACAAACAAATGCCATCCTTCTATTAACCATTTAGTGAGTCCTGTAAGACTGAATGGCCAAAATATGGACTTACTCATGCTAAGTCTGAGGTGGCCATTTCTCAGAATATTCTCTTTTCTCCAAGGTATTACAATCCTGGAGTTAGTGTATATGTGTATAAATATATATATATATATATATGTATATATATATATATATATATATATATATATATATATATATATATATATATATATATATATACACACACACACATATATATATATATATATATATATATATATATATATACACATACACCCACACACATACATATATATATATATATATATATATATATATATATATATATATATATATATATATATATATATATATATATATATGTGTGTGTGTGTGTGTGTGTGTGTGTTTTGGGGGGGGGGGGGCTTGCCTCTTTGCAAAAAAAAATGTCTAAAAGAGAAAAGTGATGTTTGATATTTGCTGTCCTACATTTTCAATGGTTTTATGGCATATCGAAACACTGGGTTACATGTGCTGACAATTTAATAGGGATTTATACTTCTGTATCTAGCAAACTCCACAGTAAATCATCCTAGTATGACCACATACTAATGGTACAGATGCCACATTTCCACACTTAGGAAACATTGTTTTTTCAAAGTAGTATCTCAAAAACCGGAACCACCTACCTTAACACACAAGAAAATAAGTGGTCTGTCTTACCTTCAAGGAAAAATACTGATCGTATAAAAGATAACAGTAAATGCAGAAGATTCATTTCTAAAGCAACTGCCAAAGCTCTCAGCATTGACATTTATAAGGCTAATCACAGTTTTCCAAATAATCAGACTTTGTCAAAATATATATATCTATATATATATATATATATATATATATATATATATATATATATATATATATATATGCACACACTAATTTCAGTTCACAGAACTTTAAATTCATGAGACGACTACTATGCCAAAAACCTACTTTAACAAACAATCAGATCACCAGAATTTTACCTGTCAAGAACATTAAAGGATGTTTATTACAATTAACTGAAGTGTAGTAAAAATTAAAATAAATGTCATGCTAATCCCAACTATCCATACTTTACATTGTCTTATATCATCAGTCTTAGCTGGGGAACTCTACCATCAAGATCATTGTTATTACAATTACCTAAAAACATATTCTTCATAATGTGCAACTTTCATACCCTTCTTAACCGTAACATGTTATACATAACTTATGAAAGCCTTGCAATTAAATACAAACTTTTTTTAGTTTTACTTTTTGTATTTGTTAACTGGGTAAACCAACTGGACAAAAGGTCCCTTTTCTGGAACAACCCAGGAGCACTGTTTATTTAAGTGACATGCTCAAATTCACACATTTTGCAAGTAGAAGTTCATGGATTGAGATCCGGTACTACATTATGCAGCTTATATATTTAATCCTGTGAACAAAACTGCTAGATGTTCGACTTTTCAGTCAACATCATGTATAATAGCACATCTTTTTAGTTAACACCATTTCAGGCTTGAACACTGAAAGTATTCATATATTGGAGTATACTGGGTGATACTGGAATCAACTTGAAATGAGACTGGAATGATTGTCTTTCTCTGTTAATTACCCAGACGTGCTGAACAGGTGCCAGTATCTCTTTTTATGGGCCAAGTCTTTTTATTCATTTTACAGTGAAGTCTGCAAACTGTAGTTCTGTTAAGGAAGCTTTTTAGATGTTAACAATATCCGAATAGTATCTCCAATAGCAGTCTGTAGAAATTCTAGAATGCTGGATAACAGTAAGAGTGCTGAGAAATATAACGGTGCTGTTAAATATATCCAAAGTTTCTGCACTTATATTGTGATTCTCCTGAATAATATAATGCTGGATATTTGACCTGACTTCGGTACTCAGGCTCGAGTGTCTGTACTGAAAAGAGCTTTTGCATATCTATCCAAAAACTAACTTAACTGACCGTGTCTGAAGCATTTCCTAATAATACCAAAACCCTGTAATGTTTTGCATGCCTTTTTAGCCTTGGTTTTCAAGTCTTGTCTTGCATGTGCCTCAGTCTCTATATGTTCTTTATCTAGCATTCCATTGTAAGTATACGGTTCCCCTTCAGAAGACTGAAATATCACAATCCTGAAATTCATAAGACTGAAGACAAAAATCCTGAAACTTCAAAATCCTGAAAACTCAAAATACTGAAAACACAGAACATACATATACTGACTTAAAACAACATAACACATATTACTTTCCACCAAGTATAAGCAGGGGGGCAAGCCACCCTGCACCCCCCACACCCCGTGCTACTTAAATATATCAGCTCTGAGATTGCACTTCACTACACTAAGTGCAATGTTGGAGTTGCTATTTTTAGGTAGCAGCGGGGTGTGGGGGCTCAAGGGGGCTTTCCCCCATGCTTATACTTGGTGACAATTGCTATGCTTTGTTTTGTATGCATTTCCATGTGTCCTTGTACTGGCATATTGTCATTATTTGTATTCTGTGTATTTTCAGTATTTTGAGTTTCAGGATTTTGGTCTTCAGTGTTATGAATTTCACGATTGTGATATTTCAGTCTTCTGAAGGGGAACCAAGTATACATATCTTAATCTTGAGAAAAGAACATTCTTTAGCTTTCCTTTGAGAACTGTTATTTCTGCACATCTCATGCTTAGCCAGCAAGATTATCTTTTCACTTCTACTGAATTGTCTTTCCCTGAAACTGCATGCATAAATGAAAACACAAATCTGACTCTGTATTTTCAGGCCTGTTGTTCAACTTATGCCTAACAACTAATTTAAAATGAAAACCGTCAGTCTAACACCCATATACAAGTATATATAATTTAAAAACTTTCATTATATATTTTCATACGAGCTTTTGAAAGACACTGATTCAGACTCATAACATAGCTGCCACTCCGATTTTTCTTCCAGTAGTACTATGTCTAAACATTTTTTTGCTTTATTGTATACAACTGCCACAAATTCCTTGCTGACATAATGCAGTGATTGTAGCAGCCCTTGTAGCCTGTCCATTACTGAATTAACTGTGGTAAACATCTACATCCCTGTTGGAAAAAAATGCATTTAAAATTATTGAAAAGAAGAACTTGTCTGTTAGCTTATGCCTCAGAGATTCAGCTAGTGTTGGCTGAATTTTGTTATTTGCTAGTAATTACAGGTGTGGGGGTAGCCACATTCTTTGATTTCCTGTCCTTGCATATTTAAACTGGTGCATGTGAAATAATTCCTGCTTTAAAACTTCAGCTTGGCCAGCTAAGAACTTGGTTATATTCAACTGGACGTATAAGAGAATTTAAGTACCTTTATCTGCTCTTTTTTTTTTTTAAAAATACAGTATTTAATTTGAGTGTTGAAGGAATTTTTATCTGAAGTTATTCTGCTCTTCAGTTATTCCCACCCGCCCTGTTTTTGTTTTGGTGTTAATCTTAGTGGCATTGAAACTGCCCGCCCCTCAGCCTGCCTCTGGGCCCATCTCATTTGCTCACTCAACTGAGTGCAGTGAGATCATATTCTGATTTCAGGCACTCCTACTGTGTACAAAGACAGCATCTGGGAAATAGGAAAAAAAAAAAAAAAGCTTATTTCCTGCCTTTCTTGTTAAGTGGTACAGACTATTTGTAGGCTTCTGAGCCCCCAAGCCCTTCTGTGTTTGAGGGAAGCCTTCTAGCTTGTTTTTCTTATAACTAGCCAGTTTTCTAGTTTCAGCACTCAAATCTGTTTCTTTGATCTCAGCACTTGTTCAGAAAAAAAAAAAATTTTCATCTGCTTTTACTGTACTTGTATTTTTACCTACTTCTTTTTACTTTTGCATCATCTTAAAATACTCAATTGTATTTATTACTGCTTGGTGTAACTCATTCTAAGCCTTTTGGTTTAAACACTTGGGCTTCGGACCAGTTAGTTGTTTTGCACTGAGAGGGTTTGTGGTCTGCACTGTTGTGGCAGAACAGGTAGCTTACATCCTTCTAGGTTGAGAACTGCTGATTGAGGGCTCAGTGTCTGTTATTCTAAAAGTGTATTAATTCTGGTTTAA
This sequence comes from Protopterus annectens, assembly GCF_019279795.1. Lineage (NCBI taxonomy): Eukaryota > Metazoa > Chordata > Ceratodontiformes > Protopteridae > Protopterus > Protopterus annectens. The sequence continues at coordinate 1,120,646,434 of NC_056730.1, read as the reverse complement.
GCACTTGGGCTTTCAAGCCAGTTATTTTACATTAAGAGGGTTCGTGGTCTGCACTCTTGTGGGAGGAGAGGCTGGACTCTGCCCTTCTGAGCTGGGAATTTCTGGTTAAAGGCTTATAGTGCATGCATATCTGAACTGTTTCTTGCTGAAGTTGGTGCCACTTGTTTGCTGTGGCATAGACTGGATTCGGGCCTGCTGGATCTAGCTTTGTTTGTGTAACTTGAGCACTAATCCAGACATTCTCTAAAGTATTCAATGGTATTTATTACTGCTTGGTTGTAACTTGATTAAAGTGTAGCTATCATTCAAGTCTTTTGGATTAAGCACTTGGGCTTCAGACCAGTTGTTTTACATTAGGAAGGTTTGTGGCAAGCACTGTGGTGGCAGGACAGGTAGCTTTCATCCTTCTAAGTTGGGAACTGCTGATTGAGAGCCCAGTGTCCAAGTGTATTAGTTCTGGTTTAGGCACTTGGGCTTCAGGCCAGTTATTTTACATTAAGAAGGTTCGTGGTCTGCACTCTTGTGGGAGAAGAGGCTGGACTCTGCCCTTCTGAGCTGGGAATTTCTGGTTAAAGGTTTATAGTGCCTGAATATTTGAACTGTATCTTACTGAAATTGGTTCACCTTGTTTGCTCTAGCATAGACTAGATCCAGGCCTGCTGAATCTAGCTTTGTTTATATGCTTGTTGTTTGTTTGCTTGTTATTTCCTGGAAGCTAATTCCACCTAAAACTTCTCAGCTTCTGTGGATCACTAGTGATATCTGCATTGCTTACTGTACTTATTTCCTTGTTTCACTTGAAAGAAAGTTACTGTTTGTCGTTTTGCATTTAGTTACTTGTAACACATTGCACTCAAGTTACCTGGCACTTGCTCACTAAAGCAATTATATAAGTCAGCACTAAAAATTAAAAGCACTACACCCTCACTCCCCACTGGCCCTTGTTTTCAATTAAGGAATTCCCAATATTATTCTAGCATGTCCAAAGGTCAGTTGTCAATCTTCTCTCGGTCCAGCTGGTGAATCTGGGAATCTTGAGGCAATGTTATAACTGCCTCATGTACACAGACAACCCTCTCCTTCTCCCACATAACACAAATACTTGCGAGAGATGCAGCTATTTAGCCAAACTGGAGGCTGAGCTCTCTCAACTCAGGACTGGCAAGACCAGACAGGAGGAGAAGGCAACTACACACACCACAAAACCAGCCTCACATAATGCTACCACTCCACTGAATCAAACACATAAACACACAAAGACATACTCGGAGGCTCTGAGTAAAATTTACCTAAACAGCAGAGGCCTCCAAAGCAGACACCCAAACAACTGCTACCTCAAGACACCCCACAAGCAACACATAAACCACAAAAGCAGTGTGCAAAGCAGTCACAGCCCTTAAGGCCAAATACAACACCAAACATACTTGTCATAGGTGACTCCATAGTCAGACACACTGACGTCCCACTCACCAAGCTGAACAAGGAGAGGGTCACAGTAAGCTGCCTATCGGGCTAGAATCCGCCACATAACACAAGCACTCGGGTCACTCCACGGCAAGTACAAATATGACACAGTCATTGTCCATGCTGGTGTGAGCGACCTGAGACCTCCCTGGACTACATGAAACGAGACATAGAGGAGCTCTCTGATTATGTAGCCCAGGCAGGTATGACCCTAACCCTGAGCAGTATCCTTCCTTCACCAAGAATGATGCCACAATATAGAGACAAGATGATCAGCTTTAACAATTGGCTTAATGTCTGGTGTCATTCAAAGGGGATCCAGTGTCTGTCTGCCTGGGATGACATGCTTGACAGCTTGCACCTGTCACCCCTGGGATTCCGGATATTGGCTAAGGCTCTTGCCACCCCCATAGTGCCTTTTTTAGGCAAGGCTCAAATTCTAAACCTACCACCCTAGAAAACAAAAATGGGAAGAAACTGAGGGTAATGCTGCTCAATGCCAGAAGTCTAAATCTCAAAATGCACTTTTCGAGGCCCTTCTCAGTATGGAGAACATCGATGTCTGTGCTGTAACTGAAACCTGGTTCAAGGCTCCTGAGAGCACCCCGGCACTATTAGGTTTTACCTCATATCATGCGTTCTGGCCCCAAAACCCGGACCACACCACAAAAGGAGGGGTGTATCCATATTCATAAAGGATACTCACACCTCCAGGTTGGTGGCAACGCCGGAAACCATCCAGGTGCAACTAACCATAGGCAAAACTGCTCTACAAATTGTAGCATGCCACAGGCCACCCTCTCAAACTCAGGAACCCACACAGCCTTCCTGAAGACACTGGAGGGTATAAATGTATCTCCAAACACCATCATATTGGGTGACTTCAACTACCGAATATAGACTGGGAACATTACTCAAGCCCTAACTTTCTAGCCCAACGGTTCCTGGAGTTCATAAATTCAAATGCCATGGAACAGCTAGTCACTGTTCCCACGAGAGGAGAAAATATACTAGATCTCATTGTCACAAACATGGGGACAAAATGCTCCACACGAAGTATATCCCTCATTGGTGAGATCTGATCATAAACTAATCTCACTGGAAATCCACATCCGCCCCCACCCCAAACAAAAAGACCATAGTGAAGAACTTCTCTAAAGCAAACTTCACACTACTCAAGACTGGTGTGGTATCCTTCAAGGCCCCTGAGCCAGTGGAAACCACAACCCAAGCTGGAAGCCCTTACAAATGCCTTCTATGAACACCTCCAGGACTGCATGGATCAGGCAATCCCAAATAAAACCAAGACTCTTTCCACAAAGGGCAAACGTCCAGTCTGGTGGACCCCAGCCATTAACAAACTTTACAATAAGAGGAGAAAGCTATTACATGATAGAACAAAATCCATAAAAGGAAGTCACCCCTGATCATTATTAGTAAAAAATACGAGCACTCATAAAATCAACTAAGGCCAATTTTGAGAGAAAAATTGCCATGGATTCAAAGGACAATCATAAGGCCTTTTTCAGCTATGTTAGGAACCTGGGTGGAAACTCCCAGATATGCTCAGAATTAGTCCAAAATGATACAAAAATCACTGAACCCACAGACATTGCCAACATACTGGCAGACAGGTTCAGTGCAAACTTCACCCCTCTCCCCTAAAGGAGAGATAACTATCCCAGCCGAGTGTAGCCTCCCGGACATCTCAAATGCGCAGGTGAAAGCTGCTCTCTCTAAAGCTAAAAACACAGCATCAATGGGACGGATGGTGTCCCCGGCTGTGTGCTACACGAGCTAAATGAGGAATTAAACCCGCACATAAGGCAGCTGTTTAATCTCAGCCTTACCACAGGATACGTGCCCAAGGTCACGGCAACTGTTGTCCCACTCCACAAAGCTCTCACGGACCCTGGTAATTACCGCCCCATAAGCTTAACAAGTCTAGTCTGCAAAGCTATGGAGAGGATCATAATGGAGCTCATAAACAAAGATATAGGGGACTTGCAGACATTGGACCCGACCCAGTTTGGCTTTGTCAAGGGAAGATCATGCCTTTTGAACTTGGTCGACTTCTTCAAAACAGTCACCAAGGCCATTGATGAGGAAAGGCAGTCCATACAGCCTACCTTGACCTTGCACGACACAATACCCCACTCGGGTATTGTAGAAAAACTTACCAGCTTAAATGTAAACCCATATGTCACAAGATGGGTTGCAAACTGGCTTAAGGACAGAACCCACAGGGTTAGAGTTGCTGGCGCTGTGTCAGACTCCAAGCCGGTCACAAGTGGTGTCCCACAGGGCTCGGTCCTTGGCCCCTATTGTTTGGCATCTACTTCTCAGAAGTACAGGCCAACATAGGAGGACTTTGGCTGACAAAGTTTGCAGGCGACTGCAAACTGCCATAGTGGAAAGTGCATCGGACACGGATATCCTTCAGAAGGGACTCACGGAAACAGATAGCTGGTGCCAGAGCCATGGCCTGAAGTTAAACGCCAAAAATGTATAGTCATACCGGAAAAACAAGGTAACCCAAAGCTACCATATAGGTGGCAATCCACTAAGCACAGAAGAGGTTATCAGGGACCTGGGGACCCAGGTTGACAATGGCCTTTCTTTTGACACTCACATTGCTAAAGTGGTTAGAAAGACCTTCTACATTGCCCACCTGATCATGAAGGGATTCACATCCAGATCTAGTGAGGTTATTGTTCCCCTGTACTCTTCACTTATCAGACCAATGATCGAGTACAATGCCCCATTCGGGATGTATCTCACCCGACATCTGCAGCAATTGGAGAGACCCCAAAAGTTCCTCACCAAAAGGATAAAGGGACTCCAAAATCTGTCATATGCTGCCAGATTGAAGAAACTCCAGCTCTATTCAGTCGCATACCGTCTGCTCAGAGGTGACATGTGCCTGACATACAAGGCCATGTCCAACCCGGAATTAATGGACATGCTCCACCTCAAAAATCCAAATCCACCAAAACCACTAGAGCAAGCGACTTAAACCTTACGGATATAAATAGGACGTGCTGGAGGGATAGATTTATCACTCAGAGACTCCCTATGCTGTGGAATAAAATCCCAGTCCATGTGAGGCAGAGCACCTCGCTGACTCTGTTCAAGAGAAATCTAGACCTGTGGATGGGAGATCGTAGGTTTACCCCGGGAATCATCTCTGTGTCACTGCTGGACAGAGGCACAACAAACTAATGGGCACAGTATTTTTTCATATAAGGGGTGGCGTAAGCCACAAAAATTTGGGCTAGGGTTATAAATGCCTTAGGGCAGATAGCCTAGTATAAACCTATGAACCTATGAACCTATTTATGGCTGATGAAATCAGTGTCTGCGGTTGCCCTGATGCCTGAGAAATCATGATCTAAACAGTGTAAGAAACTTCTCTGTGTGGAAGATTTTCAGTCCATATATTTGTAGTTAATCACTGTATATTAATCAGATCAGACAATAGTAGTAGAAGTAGCGAACGTAAACCCGTCAAGTCAAAAAGTAATAATAGAAAATATATAATTCTACAGCATTATTAAGTATTCGAAAGTAATCCAAGCAAGGCAGGCCATCTGTTTCCAGTCGAAAATCCTTTATTAAGTGAAATCATGATCTACATACACAGGTTGTCCACCAGCAGTTATTTTTTTGCAGGGATTCTGAAGTTGTGTCAGGGCGTACTGTTTCTCATATCAAGCTACAAACTGAACCAGAATCACTCTCACTTGACCATATAACAGACAATGACTGTGGCAGTCACGTTTTCAGTATCCAACAATCTTTGGAAAATCCATTCCACTGAGCCATCATGGCTTTCACAGATTCCAAGTATTCAAATCCATTCCTATCTTTCAGGAATCACTCATATGCAGATTTCTTTTCTTTACTTTGTCCCCCAGTGTAACCAAATTTTATTCAATGTAGACCAGCTGACTGCTTAATTCCATTGCCTTATGTTGTGCATCCATCACTCTTTGCTGAAACTGCCATTATGGTATCATATTACTCATTCAGAAACTCACTGGAATAGTGTCCTAATGATTCAGGCTGCTTAATGTTAAGGTTCAGACATCCAGACATCACCTCAAACAGCTCTTTAAACATTTCTAAGGCATCTTCCATACCTGCTTTGTATAACGTCATAACCATTTGTGGATTACCTTCCTCACTAGGTTAAGATTCAGCATCATCAATGTGCCCCTCAATTTCGATATGTACCTTCTAAAAAAACTTTTCTTCACTGTTCGCCAGTTTTGAAGCCATCCTTCCTAAGTCTACAGTCTGCTACATCTCTCTTTCCAACATTTTCACCAAAAATATCTCTTTAAGCACTTTATTCAGTATGCACAAAATAGTGGCTTAAGGAAACAATCAGATTCATGAAGCACCTCAAGATCTTTCTTTAGTTTACTGTTGTGATGTTTGATAAATTTCTTACTCAGTTGGCTAGTCTCAACCAATTGGGTATCTGTGAGGTTTTACTAATTATCCAGTCTGTGTCTAGCCCTGGCACATAATGTAGTACTTGTACTCTGATGCTTTGTAGACCATTATTGAATCACTCATGAGCATTCTACAACATAATGTGTGTTAACTATGTTTAATGTATTTCTGCATTTCGTGTTCTTGAACTGTTTTGTACATATTGTTTTTCATGTCTCGATCGTTAATCTGTTCCTGCATTAAGCATGCATTCCATATTGTAACTTCACATACAGGTTTTGATCTTATCAAACTGTTTATGAAGAAGTAAAATCGCATCTTGCCTCCTGCTCATTGATATTGACAAAAATCAGCTCAAGAATCCTGTTAACTTTGATATGCAGTATGCCCTTACACTTCAGTTTTAAACATTTCCCTGCTGCTCTTGTCATAAAATTTGTACATGTCTGTTTCTTGCATTTCATAATTGCCTGTTTACTAGTAATTAGTTTTTATCCTTTCTTTTCCAAAACGTGTCTCATTCTTATACTTATGGTTAAATTCCGGTCCTTAGGCCATCTTTCTAGTTATTATATTGTTGCCGTTAAATGCTGTGCATGCTGTCTTTTCACAGTAATTCATAGTTTAGGGTTGTTAGCTTTAATGATAAAAAATAAAAAAATTTCATCTTTTCCTGCAGGCATTCTCAAGTGTTCTTCTTACCAATTATCAGCTTATAATGCTCACAATTTTTTATCTACTCTTCTGTCCACTGAATTAAGAAAAAGAGATATGTTTTTGAATTTTTCAGATTACTTTTACTTTACCCAAGCCAATGCAGCTGTCCAAGAAGATGAGGCTTAGCTGAAGATTCTTTGTCATAGCATAGAGTGGTTCTGATCTTATTTGGAAGCACTGCAGCGGGTTATCATAGATCTTCCCTTTAGTGATTAGTTTTTTTATGGTCACCCTCTGAGGAGGTCAGCAAGGGCATTCATAAGAGGGGTGAAGCTGTTTCTGCTGTTGATATTTATGGTCATCCCTGCTAAATCTTTTTAATCATTTAGCAGGAGGAAGAAGCTAGACATGTACCAGAGTGAACACCCAATATGACACTGCCTTTCTTACCACTGCTTAAAGTCTTCTAAGCGGACTTATGCCCAGTCACTTATTCAGCAATAATGTATCCCCTGGCTCTTCCAGTATGGCTGAGTCATTGGTGGGATACACCCACCCTAAATTGTGGATATTGTTGAAATAGGCCATGTTACACAATTGCCTTTGCCATCAGTGGCACTTCTACCTGTGGCACACTAGTCCTTTCACAATGTCTGCTGGAGTAGTCTGTGTCATTAAATGCCAGCAGTGTGGTACACTGTTCCATAAAGAGACTAGGGAATGGATTTGTTTCTGGCTTTATAAAAGTTCTGGTGGAAGAGCGGCATTTCCATTTTGAATTTGCATAGCAGCATGTAGACCTACAGGGTGATCATGAAGATCTGCACTCACTTATTAAGGATGGTCATTCTTTAGGCCCTTGTACTCTTGCTTCCGCAGATATGTTGGGTGTTGTCATAAGGTAGTGAATTTATTCCGTTCCAGCCACATCTGGAAGCCACACTATAGTTTTTTTGTGACCTGTCTGGACTAGGCAATATCTTTCATACTTTCACAAGACTTTCCTGTTCTCCCAGGTTTTTTTTTAACAAGAGATTAACCATAGTAGTGAGTGGTGTCTGTTAACATAGCATTCTGATATCTCCTGCGTGGATCACTAGTGGCTGGCAGCTCACAACCAGAATTCCATGATGGCACTAATAGCTTGAGATTTCCACTAGATATTTGAAGATTAGCATCATCTTGGAGCTTCTTCCTTGCTTTTAGTGTTAAACATTCCTTTAATAGGGTAGGTTATGTATATGGTCCATACTGAGCCACAACTTTCCACTTTGGTTAGAGTCCAGTAATTCAGAGATGCAGCCTACTGGGTTGTATTATAATTTTCAAACCTTGTTTTTCCAGTCTCTGAGGATGAAGCAGGTTCATGGACAACACTCATGAGTTGGTGTTGTAGTGGATGGTTCTTTTTTTTAGTGGCTGCAGAGTTCTCAGGCTCCTTCCAGCCTCCTATTTTTCTGGGGTCCTTGCTGCTGTTCTCTCAACTTTTGATTTATTATTGGAGAAATCAATTGCCCTGCTCCAAGGCAATTGACTTTTGCAGTATTGGCATCTTCACATAAATCCACATAAGTCCACTCATGCCTTGCTTTCTGTTTCTGTCCCTACAGGCTCTGGAAACACTCCTGCAACTCAGACTGGTCACATCATTGTATGATATCTATTCATATGATGCATGTGAGGAAAGGGTATGATCACTCCTGTCTCACTTCCATACATGGTCAGTATGTGGTAGTGGTTCAACAGCATGGACACTTTTTTGGTAATATTACATATTCAGACCAAATGAATGTGTTTGATCCCCATTCTGCTGTTTCAACTTCATCAGGACATTTCCAGAAGCCAGATGCATAGTACCTTTAACTGTTTGCTTCCAGGAAGAAATCAGTTCTGTACCATTTCTGCTAACTCCTACAAGCTGAATAGGTCTGGGCAGTAGATGTGCTGTTGCTATAATTGGGGGGGGGGGGGTATATTTTCTCATTCCAGGATTCCACCTTGATCATCACCTGTTGGTTGCTTTTATGACAGAAGGTGAAGGCACATTCTTATTGTTCCTTGGTGGCTGTGTGTAGGTTGGTTCCATGTCCTTTCTTTCTTAGTGGCTCTAGGAATAATTGTGTTCTGAGTACTGCAGCCACTGACTCAGAGGCAGTATTATTGATTCCACCTGAAAGTTCATGTTCAGCTATTAAATGCTTCCAGAGAGGTGCAAGAGGTGTTAGAGGCTGCCTAACAGTCTTGCATTTTGGCTACCTACAAGGCCAGGTGCAAGAGATCCTCTCTCTGGCAAAGAGTTACTTTCTTCTGTCCCATTTTGTAAACCTCCAAGATTGTATGGATTGACTTTGGCATCTTTTTGCTGTTGTCTTTACTTACTCCACCATCAAAACACATGTGCCTGTTATCTTTACATATCTTTTTGTCCTGGAAGGCAGAACTTTGATGAAACTGTTTGTACTGAGGATCATTCATTTCCAGCCTGCAGTGAAAAATCCATTTATTTTTGGGAGATGAGCTTTGATATATTATATTTGCCATTTGATCCAGTTGGTTTAGCAGATGTAACATTTGGGACAATAGAACTCTTTATGGCAATCATAAAGTCATCCAGTAATTCTCTGGATTTTCAGGTTCTTATGTGTAAAACGCTTTATTTATCTTCATAAGGACCCAGTCTCTCTTTGGATAAATACTTCAGGGGTGACCCCATCTAGTGCATATTTAGGAATATTTCTATGACGTTCATCTTATAGTTAGTGATATATACTGCATAAGTCGCTGTAATTCTAGACCAACAATTTAAGAACAGTAAATCCATTAAGAGAGTTGTCATTCAGAACATTCTGCTGTACATGTTTCTTTTTCTTCTGCAGCTCTTTCCACCATTGTTATGGTGTTATGTTGATGACTGAGAGGTTTCCTCATAGAGTGCATTATTCCTTCCATCCAGTCCAACCCTTTGCATGGGACAGTCATCTTATTACATCATGACAGCAGTGCGTTCTGTAAAAAAAAACAGGTTTATAATTGTTTAACTTTGTCACTCTTTTTTTCCTTTTTGGTGCAAGCCTGTGTTCAGATAGGGTCAAGAACCAGGCGTCTTGTGTGTATGTATCCCTTAACCCCTGTGCACTAGTGCAGGGTTGCCCTTATTGGACTAAATAAGGAATGTGCGCCCACAGTATAGAAGCTGAAAATGTTAGGGCGAGCCATGTCAGAGTACACAACAAGGCTGCATCCGTCTATTTCTTCTGCAGGAGCAGGTCCTATCTAACTTTAACACTTCTGATTAATACATTTATTTCCATTAGATTCAGTTGTGATGAAATAAGTAAGTGCTGTAATAAAGAAGAAGTATGCTGAAAAGCTTTCCTCCAAAGTGTGCTTATAAACCAAGTCACAACCTTGTTTGAGTGCATAGTCCTTTTTGCCCTTAATTTTATTGCACCCCCATCATGCTGTCCCTTCATGTAGTCATTAATACAGATTGTTCTGGACATGTAAGTTGAGTTAGTAGTTTCTATTTGTTTCTTTTACCTTTTGTGACACAAGACCTTCTTGGGGCATAAGCATCCCAGGCTGCCATATTAGTGGTCTGTGTCTGAGAATGAAGAAGTGACCATACAAGACGAGCCTTGTTGCACTTCTTGTGTGATAAGTCTGGGAAGGCAGCTGAGGATTTATTCAGGGTCTGGGTGATGAAAAGGATGATAAAAAGATTGACTAGTATTGGAAGTACCTTAAAAAACATTGGTGCCAAATGAACTGTTTCTTTTTTTAAGAAGCTGTAAGTTTCCAGTTGTTATGTTGCAGTCCGTCATTTAACTAAATCAGCTTTCCTGCAGAGTATAACAGTCCACTGCAGTTTTACATCCACTAAGTAAAGTTATGTTAGACCACTTCATGTTATAAAACTTGTTAAAGCTTCAGTTGCAGTGGGGAGAAGTTTTTATAGATTTTCCAGTTTTATACTTGTATTGTTTTGTAATTACTTTATCACAGCAGCTGCATATATTTCCATTATTTCAGATATTGAACATTTTAAATATTGAAACAAATTATGTAATACCTGAATGTGATCTCATTGAAATGTATCTTATAAATCAATGTAAAGCTGATTCTAAATGCTTTTGCATTTTCCTTTTTGTAGGTTTACATTGAAAAACAAAAAGGTGATATTCTAGGTGTGGTTATTGTGGAGTCTGGCTGGGGATCCATCCTCCCTACTGTGATTATTGCCAACATGATGCACGGAGGACCCGCCGAGAAGTCTGGAAAACTCAGTATTGGTGACCAGATCATGTCAATTAATGGAACCAGCCTTGTGGGACTGCCACTCTCCACCTGTCAGAGCATTATAAAGGTACCTTTGTGGTTGTCATGACAATGTTTCTGAACCTGTTGCGGCACCTGGTGAAGCTGCTTTAACACAGAAGTGAATGTTCTGACTGTAGAGTTCATACTGAATATTTCTGAAACATACCCAGCTAATGCTACCTGTTAGCAAGTCTTAAGTAGCACTGGAACCAGGAAAAATTATGAAATTCACAGCTAGATGTTCATGTTTCCAGTGTTAATGAATAGTAGCACCATAAATGTCATTTATTTGTTTGATAACTAAGTAAGTAGGCCGGTGTGCTCCTCATGCTTTAAGAAAAAATATGGTGGCAGAATCTTTTACATGATTACATTGTTAATATACAGGTGTTAATATTTGCTGTATTAGCCTGTGATACAGGAATACGTTTAGTAATACAACTTCAAGATGTATGACATGAAGTGCTAGGTATTCACTAATGGAATGAGATTACTTATTATATTCACCAAAGAAATACATTAATGTGTAAAATATTTCTGAGAGAAGTAAATTTCTGCTAGTAGGCATGTTTTAGTAGGTGCACCAAAAAATATGTAGATAGGCACAGGATATGGTATGGTATCAAAAAGCAATGCAACTAAAAACAAATAAGGTACCAAGCCTGCAAGGCCAGAAAGCAAAGTATAATTTAGTAAACAAAACAAAAGTACAGGTAAGATTTTCTAATCGCTTCATCAGACAAACTTGTTAAAAGACAACCAACATTTATATACTGCAGCAACCAAACCATGCTTGAAACCAATTAAGCAGTTCTTAAAAATACATTAGTTCATCATATATAAAACCTATGCAAAAAAGTCTAAAATGCCTAAAAAAGTATGTATTAGATAAATAATATATAAAAAATATATAAAATATGCATAAATGTGTGTAATGACACTTTTTAAAATTCCTGTTTATGTATATATATAAAAACAACATCCATATTCAGTGTTTCAAAGGGCATGACTTCAGAAAAGGCTTTAGTGTGAAAGCCCCATTTAAGTCTGTTGGTTTTTCAACATTAAAAAGCAAAGTCCATTTCTGTTCTGCCCCTTCAGTCCGATTAACCAAATCACCACCTCTCATGCTAACATCTAGAACTTGTAAGACCATAAACCTGAAATTATGTTCAGAACCATAATGCATAACATGTTGTGCTAGACCATTTGTGTCTTTATTATTGTTAATATTTCTGTAATGCTCAAGAATTCTGTCTTTTAGACATATGTTCATCTTATCTATATAGAAAGCATGACACACATGGCAGAAAGCAAACTATATTCGTTGAACTGCAATCTGCATAAAAGTCCAATTCTGTTTTGAACTCTAGAATCGGATGGACATAAATCTGTGCAGAATGAATATACTTACAAGCAGAATATCTCCTTCATGAAAATGTGCCCAGTCTATTGGATTCAGCCCCAGCCATGTACTGCTGGGTGTTATAACAGAGATGTAAGAGATTTGTTGTTTCTAAATGAAAAATGTGGTGTTTCACCAATAACTCCTTTTAACCCATCTATGGTATGCAATATGCCCCAGTTTCGTTTAATAATATCACACTACTTGTTAATGTCACTGGAATATTGCAAGGAAACCCTGAAAGTATCAGTGTTCAATGTAGAAGTATTGGTACTTGTGCTAACCACCCCCTCAGTGAAATATGGCTTACATCTACCTGCCCTCTCGTTCCAACCATCAGATATACAAAAATCAGTTTCACCTTCTTTATAACCCCTACTAAGAAAGTCCTTCTTAAGGGATTCTAAAGCCAGTTGTAAGTTTAGATCATTGTTGTGCAACCTCATCAAATGATAAACCTGGACTTTTAAGTACATTTCGTGTAACATGGCTGGGGTTGCATGCTGTTCTTGTATAAATAACTGTTTTTTGTAGTTGATTTTCTATATACACTCATGGATACGCTTCTCAAATCCGCTTTGTTAAGTTTGACATCTAAAAATTCAATCTCATCAAATGAGTAGTTATAAGTAAACCTAAAAAACTAGTGATAGTGTGCATATAAGCAATAAAGGCCTTCAATTCATCCAAGGTGCCATGCCATAACAAAAACAAATCATCCACAAAATGAACATACCAAAGAATATGTTCATGAAAAGCATTATTATGTAGGATATTTGTAGTCTCCCATTGTAGTAAAGCCAGGTTGGCGTAACTATTTGCACAAGCAGTGCCCATAGCCACACCAACCTTCTGCAGAAAAAACTCTTTTTCAAAAACACAAACATTATTCTCTAGCATTGTGTCTAAAGATAAACAGATGAGTTTCAATTTATCATCTGAAAAACATTTTTTCTCATTCAAGAAAGCTCTAATACTTTCGATAACACAATCATTAGGAATAACTGTAAACAGAGAGTCAGTGTCAAGCGTAACAAACATATATTTATCTACAATGTTAGCACACCTAGCATGTAGTCTTTCTAGGAAAGATGTAATGTCTTTAAGTATGGTATCACAATCTTCTAGCAGGGAATGTAAAGTTTTCTCTGCAAAAATGGATAACGGCTCCATACACCACCCCTTCCCAGAAACTATGGGTTGCATAGGTGGACAAGCTAAGTCCTTGTGAATCTTTGGGAGGCCGTATATGCTTGGAACTAATGCATGGTCAGCATTAAAATATTTAAAATGTTCTTCATTGATTAGACCTGTCATCAATAAATCTTCTTCTTCTTTCAGCTGCTCCCGTTAGGGGTTGCCACAGTGGATCATTTGTTTCCATTTCGTCCTGTCCTCTGCATCTTGCTCTGTCACACCAACCACCTGCATGTCCTCTCTCACCACATCCATAAACCTTATCTTAGGCCTTCCTCTTTTCCTGTTACCTGGCAGCTTCATCCTTAGCATCTTTTTCCCAATATACTCTGCATCCCTCCTCAGCACATGTCCAAACCAATGTAATCTTGCCTCTCTGGCTTTGTCTCCAAACCTTCCAACCTGGGCTGACCCCCTAATATACCTATTCTTAATCCTGTCCACCCTTGTTACACCTAGTGCAAATCTTAACATCTTTAATTCTGCCACATCCAGCTCTAACTCCTGCCTTTTTGTCACTGCCACGGTCTCCAACCCATATAACATAGCTGGTCTCACTACCCTCTTGTAGACCTTCCCTTTTACTCTTACTGGTACTCGTCTGTCACAAATCACTCCTGACACTCTCCTCTACCCACTCCATCCTGCCTGTACTCTCTTCTTCACTCTCTTCCACACTCAGCATTACTGTGAACTGTTGATCCCAAGTATTTAAACTCATCCACCTTCACCACCTCTACTCCCTGCATCCTCGCCATTCCTCTATCCTCCCTCTCATTCACACACATATATTCTGTCTTAGTCCTGCTGACCTTCATTCCTCTTCTCTCTAGAGCATATCTCCACCTCTCCAGGGTCTCTTCCACCTGTTCCCTACTCTCACTACAGATCACAATGTCATCTGCAAACATCATAGTCCATGGGGACTCCTGTCTGATCTTGTCTGTCAACCTGTCCATCACCATTGCAAATAAGAAAGGGCTCAGAGCTGATCCTTGATGTAATCTCACCTCCAACTTAAACACATCTGTCACTCCCACCGCAGACCTCACCACTGTCACACTACCCTCGTACATATCCTGTACTACTCTTACATACTTCTCTGACACTCCCAACTTCCTCATACAATACCGCAACTCCTCTCTAGGCACCCTGTCATATACTTTCTCTAAGTCTAGAAAAACACGATGCAACTCCTTCTGACCTTCTCTGTACTTCTCCATCAACAATCTCAGAGCAAACATCGCATCTGTAGTGCTCTTTCTTGGCATGAGACCATACTGCTGATCACTAATCATCACGTCCCTTCTTACCTAGCTTCCACTACTCTTTCCCATAACTTCTTGCTGTGACTAATCAATTTAATCCCTCTGTAGTTACTACAGCTCTGCACATCACCCTTATTCTTAAAAATTGGTACCAAAACACTTTTTCTCCATTCCTCAAGCATCCTCTCACTTTACAAGATTTCATTAAACAATCTAGTTAAAAACTCCACTGCCATTTCACCTAAACACCTTCATGCTTCCACAGGTATGTCATCTGGACTAACAACCTTTCCATTCTTCATCCTCTTCATAGCTATCCTTACTTCCTCCTTGCTAATCCACTGCACTTCATGATTCACTATCCCCACATCATCCAACCTTCTCTCCCTCTCATTCTCTTCATTCATCAACCCCTCAAAGTACTCTTTCCATCTGCTCAACGCACTCCCTCACTTGTGAGTACGTTTCCCTCATTATCCTTTATCACCCTTAGCTGCCGCACATCTTTACTAGCTCAGTCCCTCTGTCTAGCCAATTTGTACAGGTCCTTTTCTCCCTCCTTAGTGTCCAGCCTTTCATACAACTCTTCATACGTCTTATCCTTAGCCTTCGCCACCTCTCTCTTTGCCATGCACCTCATCTCCTTATACTCCTGTCTATTTTCTTCATCTCTCTGACAATCCTACTTCTTCATCAACCTCTTTCTCTGTATACTCTCCTGTACTTCCTCATTGCACCACCATGTCTCCTTGTCGTCCTTCTTCTATCCAGATGTCACACCAAGCACCTTTCTAGCTGTCTCCCTTACTAGCTCTGCTGTAGTTACCTAGCTATTCGGTAACTCTTCACTGCCACCCAGTGCCTGTCTTAACTCTTCCCTGAACTCCACCTCACAATTACCCTTTTTCAATTTCCACCATTTGATCCTTGGTGCTGCCCTCACACTCCTCCTCTTCTTGATCACCAGTGTCATCCTACAAACCACCATCCTATGCTGCTTAACTACACTTTCCCCTGCCACCACTTTACAGTCTCCAATAAAATTTTGCCAAATTATACATGCGGACAACAGTACAGATATACCTGTCATCAATAAATCAAAAACTAAAAAAGAAATTTTTTCTATCACGCCATTCACAGTGTTACTGGAAATACATGCAGACATGGTCACATCATAAAGTAGTTTCTTCATCTGTTCTACATACAAGTATTTGTCTAATGCTATACTACCACCTGTATCAGCGGGTCTAACTTCCACTAAATGCATCTCTTTTAACGCATTCAGTGCAGCAATGTCATCTCGTGTCATATTACAGAAGTTGGGTATAGTGCCTTTCTGAATTAATTCACGAAACTGCAGAACAGTGAAGTCATATTTTCAGCAAAGCATTTCTGTTTACAGCTGAAATGTTTCTGCCATGTTTGCAATGTTTCTCTTTCCTTATTAAGTATTCATGTGCACATGTATAGCCATATACCTGCAGAGCAGAAATGACAAGAAATGTAAGCCGGATGATGGCAAGTCGAGGGTGAGAATTTAAAGGAACTAAAGTTGATCTGCATATAATCAGTGTTTCTGCATAAAGAGCCTGCATATTGCATTTGATTTTCTTCGACATAAGCATATCTTGCAGTTGTGATTGCTTTAAGGCTTCCATCATTCTTGACAAACAGGTTGTAAACCACATCTTGTTGGTTGGTACTTGACTGAAAAAAAAGATGAGAAACCTTTGTCCTGAGAAGCCTTTTAGGGTCACTTTCACAGTTATTTGCACCACTCCATTGCACATCTGGGTGGGCTGTCAGCAGACATTGGCTCCCTCTCCCAGTACTTTTCTAGCTCAGTATGATTGTGTATAGTTGAATGATTTAAACAGAGATCATTGTACAGCATGAAATGGGGAGTTTACTGTTCTCTTCACTGTAGTGCGATCTTGGAGTTACTGTATTTAATTAGCAGGGGGTGTGGGTAAACGTAAAAACAAAAAATGTTTATTGACATTTTGAACTTTCAAAACTTCGATGTTATGGTCTCAACCATGTGATGTTTGAAATTTTGAAAGTTCGAGCTTCCAAACTAGATATAATATATATATATATATATATATATATATATATATATATATATATATATATATATATAATTGTTTAACAGAAGGTAAAATGGGGGGCTGTAAGGATAATGCTCCTGAGCATGGATATACACAGCTGGCCAGTGGTAAATGTAATGAAGTGGTAGTGCAAATAATGGAAGCTAGCAGTACAGAGGGTCACAGTATTTTAGGTATGGCTGTGGTGACACAGCACATAACTTTCTATTGGATGAATATTAAGAAGAGCAAGTGACCAAAATTAAGACCACCTAGGTTCTGGATGGAGGGTGACTGGAAGGCAGAACCTATCCGTACCGCTTCAGTTTAATTCAGAGGCATGACATATTCCTAGCAATCTGCTTGTAACCTCGCTGGCCAATCAGATTTACTGGGCAGTTTTTGTTTATCAGTAAAATGAGTGGTATAGCTGTTTCTACATGGGAAGCATAGGTCTACAAATGTCTGTATTAGATGTACTCTCACACAGTTATTTGTCATTGGTTTATGCACTTGTTTAACAGTAGCAAATAGGGTCTTAGTGAAGTGTCCTTTTTAGTGTAGTTGCTGGTAGTCCCTTTGGTTTATGACTGTGACAGAACTTGGCATGTGTGGTAGAAAGTAGTAAAATAGTATGGATAGGTGAGATATTCACAAACTATTTGATGGAAAATGTGTTAGTGAAGGATGTAACAGGCTTTTAGTTTAACTATTCATAAATTGAGTGGAAAAGATATAAATAACCTAGTAAACATAAGAATAAACTGTATAGGAAATTAAAATATTGCACATAGTCTGGACTTCCTACTTTTCTGCAACTTTTGCTGTTTCTAGTCACCTGAAACCTGTCCCTGGCTGTGTGGAGGTGTTTGTTTAATATCTGTAAAGCTATGACAGAGAAGGTCCACAGTTTTGAATTTGAAAGTGTATTAATTACCGCAGCAACATACTTGGTAATATAGTCACTCATTGGGTATTTTTAATACTATTACATGTGAAGTTGTGTTTTTAATAATTACAGATGTATTGAACAGGTAATAGACAATGACAATATTTATTTTTGTCTTGTTTTATGTCAGCCGTAGCAATACAACTACAGGTTTCATTAACTTTTTACAGTTGTTGAGGTATAGCTTGTGGCCAGGTAATGCAGCAGTTTACGAAACGTCTTCCACAACAGTGGGTGTGCTGATAAGGCACATATAACTAAGAAAATTCCATAGTGAGGTCAGACTTCTTTGAAATACAGAATCGGTTCAGACATCAATTTGTATGATTTTCTGCATTAGGAAATAAGACATTGTGTTGCTGGATTATTTTCATTAGTAGTTTATAGAGTTTAGCTTGTTATTTGTTTTCCTTAATCTGAACATGTGTATCTGTTTTGTCTAATGGTTTGACCTTTTTATTTTTCTGAAGGGGTTAAAGAATCAAGCACGTGTGAAGCTGAATATCGTCAGATGTCCTCCAGTGACCACAGTTCTAATAAGAAGACCTGACCTCAGATATCAGCTCGGTTTTAGTGTACAGAACGGCATTGTAAGTGCAGTCCTAACCTGTTCTTTGAATATTTAACTTTGCAATGACCATAGGCAGTAAGTGCTATAACAAATGGCCTATTTTTCTCACTGGTGACCATTAATAGTTTTATGATTTTAACCATTCAGTTAAAGTGGAAACTGCCATTCCATAAGTGATATTCCCTCCTACTCCTGACCCAGTTCTACTTTTACTTTCTTAAGACTCCCAAACAATAACTGCTTTATAAATTAACCATAATAATTATGATCAGTGAAAGTTTAAATCAATTTATCAGGCTCCTAATGCATAAAACAAATAAAGTTTTCTGCTGTGATACGTTAACCATACTCAATTTTGACTACTATGATTCATTACTTTTTTTTTTTTTTTAATAAATCTAGTAAGACAAAAATGAGTATCATAGGTTCATAGGTAGGTACCAGTGGAGGATTTAGGCCTGGACTCAGGGGCGCGTGCCGCCCCCTTTTTAAAGCCGATGATACAGAAATGAAGTTCATTCTAAACAAGGGACTGGTTAGCGGTTGCGTGATTTGGGCTTGGTGGCAAGGAAATTGTCAGGCGTACGCTATGTACATTATAGCGTACACTATGTCCACCCGTAAAGTAGTAAAAGAAACAAAAAAAAAATCCCTCATTGCTTCACTTCGTGTTTAAGATCACGTCATGGTGATACTCATTTCTGCACTTGCAGGGAGGGGTAATGACCGATGCAGTCTAGTTATTATTGGCTGCAGGTGTATTTGGCAGGCTGCTTAATTCCCATTAAATACAGCTGCAGTCAAACCCCTTTTATTTTTCTTTCTCTTGATGGAGCTGCTGAGCGACCGTTTTTCTTTTCAGTTTCTGTTGCCTTTTTAATTCAAGGTTCTTCTGCAAGGGGGTCAGACCGATCTGTTTAACCTTTTGTGTTGTTCAATGTGACCAGTGCGGTAGACACACTCTGGCCTGGATCATTTATTCCTGAAGTTTTCCTGAGGCAGTTTTAGGACCAAACTTGAAACAAAATACTACAGATCCCATATGCTATAGCTTCAGTTACAAAGTGTATGCTCAGGTCTTTTTAAAATCAGATCATACTTAAGTCGTTTTGCCATTAGGAATGGCAAGGTGGCAGATCCTACAGAGTTGGCTCCTTCTTTTATCCAACCTTCCTGTTGCCTGAGTAAGTACTAGGCCCTCATTTAAAGTCCAACTTCAGGCACTTATTGTGACTGTGGTCTAGTTTATGGATTATAGACTTCTAAGTATAACTACTAGTAACATTGATTTAAGCACCATGAACTATAATTTATGAAGTTAAGCATTTCATTATTCTGCTTTATCTGGATACTTAAAAAGTAAGCAACGACTCTGTTTCATACGAGACTAACATAGCTCTTTATTCTGTGTTATGTACATGCCATGATGTTTTGGGAATTCAGTTATTGTAAAAAGCAAAACATAATAATCCTCTTTCTCCTGGAATTTTCAAACTCAGATCAGTAACATCCTACAGAGTAACCCTCTTGTCATGTAGCTACAGTCTATAAAGGAAACCTGTTACTCTGCAGATGTAGGTACCCCAGCTGTGACCATGTAAGGCCTCCTCACTCTTCAATGTCATTCTTTTCCTTTTATTTATACTGATACTAAGTCACTGCTGCCAGTTTATTTCAGTACTGCATGCAGTAAAAGTGGTTACTGTTTGTTGTTGTTGGTTAAGTAGCTTCTCTTTGTTTCCTTTGGTTTCATACCTTGCACTCCCCCATACAATAAGAAAGGTTGTGTTTGATGTTTCACTGCCACCACCACCCACCAACACACACACACACACACACACACACACACACACACACACACACACACACACACACACACACACACACACTGTGAAGCAGCACTACTACTATGACATCTGTTCTAGCTACAACTGGCTCCATAAAGTGGTTTCTGAGCTGAGAGCCACCAATGAGAGTAACCCCACATTACTGTGTTTTTTTTTTTTTTTGCTTGCTTGTTTTGGAGGGTTCATTTAACTTAACCCAACCCCAGTGTTGGAGAAAATCATTAACCTTAAGACAAGGTTAGCTACAGTCTCTGTTTTAGCACCCCCCTCACAAGCCCTGCTCTAATCTACCTAGTGTCTGATTTGTAAAATTTAGGAGCTCTGGTTGCTAGTCTGGACAATGGAAAATAGTAAAGAGGTAATGATATAGAAGCAGGGATTTGTTATTGTTGTGTTAAGGAATGAAGGCATAAATCTGCAGCATTTACTCCCTGTAGTGTCCATAGTTCAGAGAATGGGGAAGGTACCCACAGAGCACCTTAGAATTCAGCTTTGAAGCCAACTGTCTAATAGCCTTCATGTTGGAAAGCACGGTG
The DNA here is from genome assembly GCF_019279795.1 of Protopterus annectens. Lineage (NCBI taxonomy): Eukaryota > Metazoa > Chordata > Ceratodontiformes > Protopteridae > Protopterus > Protopterus annectens. The sequence continues at coordinate 1,120,625,669 of NC_056730.1, read as the reverse complement.
TTCTGGTTTGGAATCAAGCATAGAGTTTAGTTTATGTATTTTCTAAAGGATATAAAGCTAAAACTGGAATATATGTCATTATTTAGTGAATTCAGTCCCTAAGAATTTAATTGCCAGAAAGCCATGAAATTAATGAAGAACTGATGAAAAATATGAGGCAAAAATCTGAATATTCTGCCAAAATCTGTGGACAGGTGAGAGGTACAGATCCCTCACTAATCATATGTAAGTAATGATAAATATATTAAAAAATTAAGCTTAGGAGATTTGAGAGACCTAACCTGAAAGACGAATATTTAACATAGCACATGGTGATTGCAAGTGTAAATTCATTTAGGAACCTGGTTATATGGGTATATCCACCTTTGAGTTTTTCTAATTATATTAACCAGTTGCTTGATAGTGATATAACAATAGGTTGTATAAAAAGATTTAGAATGTCTAGAAAATCAGAAATGAAGCCATTGCTTGTTAGTTCCATTAGACCTAGACTCAAGTTTGAAATAACAATATGGAAACCTTATAAGAAAAACATGATTGTACTGGAAACAGTACAGTGGAAATATACTAAGGGCTTCCATGGATGTGAAAGTTTTAAGTTACTATGAAAGACTAAAATATCTGAACTTGTACATTGTCTCATATAGATGTCTAAGAGGAGACCTTTTTCAGGTATATAGGGAATTTAGAGACAACTGCATTTGGGGTAATCAAAAAGTACAAAATCATCATGCAGCCAGTGTTGAAGTTGCTATAGGAATTAGAAGTCTGTTAATTGTTCTCGGAGAGAGCAGCTGATGCATGGAATAGACTACCAAATTACATTAATGTAAGCACTAAAGGCTTGGACACTTACTAAGGGAACAACTATTTTAGTATTGGCAAGCTAGAAGGGCGTTATTACTTGTGTTTGAAATATTTGTAAGTGCATTTTTCACTCTTTTGAATATTTCAGCTTATGTAATACTAAGTGAATAAAATTTAGTATTTATATTGTATATATTTAATATCACAGGATGTCACCATATGTTTAATCACTTGCCATCCTACATTAAGTATACTGCCGAGTTGAAATACCTAGTGATCAGGCTGCATTATACTAGTCAGTGTTTGTATTGTCAGTGGCACCACAGGTAGCACCCTTCCCTTTGGAGCTGAAGGCTGTGGGTTCTATTCCAACACCAGATAGATAGACTGATTACTGACACTGTAGTGCAACATAATGGGGGTACTGCACTCTGGAGTGTGCTGTCCTTCAGATGAGATTTTAAACCGAGGCCCCATCTGCTTGAGTTGGTGGTAGTTCTGGTGGATGTAAAAGATCTCTTGGCAAGGCAACTATTAAAGCATAAGTGAAGTTCCCTAGTGCCCTGAAACCAATCAAAACTATGTATTGTATTAGAGAAGTACCTCACAGGCTGGTCTATGCAGAAGTGGGTATAGCCTCAGTGACTGACAGGTGAAACAAGTGTGTTGTGGTATGGAAAAGACTGCACATCCCCATAAGTTAACTGTACTAACTCTGAGATTACACCACTTCGAGGAAAATTGAAAACTATGAATAGACAATGAATAATCATGCCACCATCATTATTTATATTACTTTACTTTCTTTCACCGATTGTTGGATAGTGGGCAGGGTTTGGGTGGGACTTGCTACTGCGCATTCTGCAAAGCCCAGAATTAATCTAAAACAGGTACAAAATCAAAAAATGGGACCTCCTTTGAATTAAAAACACCATTTAATTAGATACTTAGTGCTTTCATCTTAACATAGGTTTAAAAGACTTGGTCAAACTTCCCATAGTAGTAGACTTCACCAAACTTCCCATAGTAATATAAATATCACCTCAGTTCTCCCCTGATGTGGCTATCAGTCTAATGGAACTAACCCAATCAAAGGGTAAAAAAAAAAATTCTTCAGAAAAGTGGCATGCCCCACTGCCTAGGGTCTGCATTATACCCCTCAATCAAGAGAAAGGCAAGGCCTAAAATCAGGGGCAGATTTGATTTATTGGTCTTATAAACTTAGTTTTTAGTGAAAATTAACAAATTTAGTGTTGGCATGTATTTTTTGAAAGGATATGCAGCTTGAAACTGAACTGTTTTAAAATAACCAGATGAAGAGTAGAGCAAAAATATAATTGGCACTGCATTTCCTGAAGGTTATGTGGGACTGATGCAACAAATTGCTCCAGTGTTAAAGTGCAATGCATTTTGCATTAGCATACATTTCCAGATGGTTATAAAGTCTGAAAAACAAATGTCTGACTGCAGTCTACAATTACTTTCTGGAAAGCGACACAAGTAAAAAGTGATACTATTCAAAACAGGGGCTAGTTGAAAACTTTGGGTTAAAGTTGTTTGATAATCTACCATGGATACTTGTTACATTCAATAAGAATTTTGGCAATAGACCCTTTCAAAATGGGACATTGGCGAGCAGGAAAAACAAAATCAAAATGTTCTTTACAATGACCTTTAGACATGTTTAAGGTATCATACAGTGACAAAATCTAACTTTGCTAGTTTTTCTTGTAGTTTTTTACTACCATTCTGTGACTTTTTTTACTTTTCGGTTTGGATGTTAATTGGGATATTTTGCAGACACCTTAATGGCTATTGATATCAGATGGGTATAAAGACCCTGTGTTTGTAAAGTGTAGCTAAACAGCATAATGGTCGGCTCCAGATATCTCAGTCTTTACTATTTGTCAGGCCTCACTTTCATTGCATTTTCCAATGGAAACTGTTTAACTACTTGATACTAAGCATCTCCCATCTTGTGTCAGAGCTGCTGCCAAGAAGTCATCTTTATTTACTTCACGTTCTATGTCTTCAATACATACTTCCCTGCACTACTGTCTTACTGTATTCAGTGGGGCAATAAAATCTTCAATCAACTTTCCATATCAAGCATGCTGAATGCCTGATTTAGTATCTGCAGCAACATACAGATGTTCTGCCATTTACTCAAAGTAAATGGAATATCACATGCCAATGATGACAACAGTTCTCATGTTGCAACGTGATGGCATGTTCAGCAGATGTAAAACTACATTTGTAAAGCTTCATAGCAATTGGGAAGATATGGTACATTTTTTTCTGTCCTAATTATACGTATATAGGTTGTTAGCCTTAATGCTAAGGGGCCATCAAGAATCTCAGCCCTGTCACCCAATACTGGTGGGACATTAATGTCACGATTAAGTAAACTTCCCCCATTATGGCATGGGTGAAAGTTTGTTGTCTTCCATTCAGTAGTTCTGATTGGTTTTAATGGTTGCGGTGGAATTTCTCTGCTTGATATATAAAGGCTGCCTATTCTGGAAATGGAGGTACACAGGTTTACATACCAATCATGCTGTTTGGTGTGTTTGATATTCTAATATAGGTTTAAGTCTCCAGAACTTGTGTTTGCTTTAAAATGATTCTATTTAGGGTGGATAAAGTGTTAGAATACTGGGTTGTTCATAAGCAAGGATCACCCCTGAGGAGTCTTTGTGAAATAAAATGTATGGACATAGCTTTCATTCGGTCTAGTGAGGAAATTTGGTTGCATTTTAAGAATGTTTAATTGTTTACTGAGGTACATGCTGAATCAGACATTATATTCAATGATGACCCTAATAAGGAAGGAATCATTAGACTATGGTGGGATAATACAAAGGATATGTTTATAACCAAAGCATTTTCTAACCACCACCGAAGCTAGGGGCTCAGTAAACAGTCTGTTATCAATATAGCCAGCCAAGTTTCTGACTGGCCCAGATTTAAGAGGATTACATATGGGGTTTGTATATTGCCAACAGGGTCTGTGAAATATTTTAACAAAGCATCTTGTGTATTTAAAGCATACATTGCTAAAAAAATGTATTTGTGAAATCATAATTAGGACATGCCATAATTCACATAGTGGCTAGATTAGTGGTTATTTGACTTGCAAATCTGAATACCCTGAAAAGGTAGACACTGAGGCTTTTTAGGTTAAACACAAGAGTCAAATTCAAGATGAAACTAAAACAACATTGTTAAGAAAAGCTCAGCAAGTATATAGTCAGGAGATATTTATATGGAAATATCTATTTTAGTAACGTCTATAAGATTCATACAATTACTAAACTGAGTATTTGCTTTTTGGGATTTTTTTCATAACATCCACTTAATTGTTGTGTTACTTTTACTTAACTGAATTTCACTATTTCAACATACATTATTAATTCACCAAAAAATGACTTAAATTTACTATGGTATTTGAGGTGGCTAATATTACCTTCAGTGGGATTGTTTCCTAGGTTACAACAATGCACATGCCAGCTATGCCATGGAAAGGGACTGTGACTTGCCATGGGCATCCTAGCATCTCTTTCAGGCATATGTTGAAAAAAACAACTTGCACTGCTGTGTGCTGCATGGGAATTACCTGTTTCTGCTACAACATCCACAGCAAAATAAAGTGCAACTGAACTGTCTTTTTATACATAATATCAGAACATCATATGGTGATCTTTCCACATTCCCCAAACTCAGTGTCCCACTTTCCTGCTCCCACCCCAGTAGTCAACTAACCAGACTGTGCCCCCCCCCTTTACAGATTCCTGGATCCGCCACTGGGTACTAGGTTATCTGCCCGAAGGCATTTATAAGCCTAGCCAGAATGTGTTTGCTTTCGCAGCACCCTTAGATTAGTTCTTGTACCTCTGTCCAGCAGACCCACTGAAGTGATCCCCGGGGTAAACTTTCTGTTTCTCATCCACTCTTCAAGGTTTCTGTTGAAGAGGGTTAGCGAGGAGCTCTGCCTAATGTAGATTGGAATCTTGTTCCAAAGCATGGGAAGTGTCTGGGACAGGAATCTATCCCTCCAGCACATCCTATTTATTGTTGTGGTCAGGTTTTGATCCCTAGAGTGTGTGGCTCGAGGGGATATGGTTTTCTTTAGGTGGAACATGTCCATCAATTCTGGGTTGGACATGGCCTTGTATGTCAGGCAGAGATCACCTCTGAGTAGGAGGTATGCAACAGAGTACAGCTGGAGTTTCTTCAGTCGAGCTGCATAGGGCATCTGTTTGAGTTCAGTGATCCTCTTGGTGAGGTACTTCTGTGTTTTTTTCCAGCTGTTGCAGGTGTCTTGTAAGGTACATCCCAAATGGGGCGTTGTACTCTATGATGGGTCTGATGAGTGATGAGTAAAGGGGCACAACGACCTCTTTTGATCTGGATGCAAACCCTTTTGTGATTAGGTGAGCCACATAGAAGGATTTTCTAATGACTTTGGCAATGTGATTATCAAAGGAGAGATTGCTGTCTACTTTGGTCCCCAGATCCCTTATTACGTCTTCCATATTTAGGGAACTACCACCTATGTGGTAGTTTGTGGGTACTTTGTTTTTTCCATAGGGGATGACTATGCACTTTTTGGCATTTAGCTTGAGGCCATGATTTTGACACCAGGTGTCTAACTCAGTGAGACCCTTTTGGATGATGTCTGTGTCAGCCGGAGAGTCAACTATAGCCCCTAGTTTGCAGTCGTCTGTGAACTTGGTCAGCCATAGTCCTCCTGTGCTTGCCTGTACCTCTGAGATCACCTCTGAGTAGGAGGTATGCAACAGAGTACAGCTGGAGTTTCTTCAGTCGAGCCCTGGGGAACGCTAGTTGTAACCGGTTTAGAGTCGGACCTAGATCCCGCAACTCTCACCATGTGAGTTCTGTCCGTGAGCCAGTTGGCAACCCATCTTGTGACATCAGGGTTTATGTTCAGGCTGGTGAGCTTGTCTATAATAGCAGAATGGGGAATGGTGTCAAAGGCCTTTGCGAGGTCTAGGTAGGCTTGTGTACCACCTTTCCCTCGTCTATAGCCTTGGTAACTGTCTCAAAGAAGTCCACCAGGTTTAGGAGGCATGATCTGCCCTTAAAGCCGAACTGGGTAGGGTCCAGTGTTTGGAGGTTCCCAATGTTTCTGTTAATGAGTTCCATGATGATGTGCTCCATAGCCTTGCAGACCAAGCTAGTCAGGCTTATAGGGCGATAGTTCCCAGGGTCTGTTGTGGCTCCACCTTTGTGGAGCGGAATAACTGTTGCTGTGCGCCACTCTATGGGTATGTAGCCTGTGGAGAGGCTAAGTTTGAACAGTTTGTTTAGGTGAGGGGTTAGTTAGTCTTTGAGCTCGTGTAGGACGCAGCCTGGGACACCATCCGGTCCTATTGATGCTGTGTTTTTGGCTTTGGAGCAAGTACGTCAAGTACATAAAACTTTGATATAACGGTTAGGCAGTTTTTTTTTTTAATTAATTGATTAAAGATCAGTGTTTCACCCTGCAAAAGGCAGCCTGGCTTTCTGTCACAGCCAGTCCCACACTCCTCTTATCCACCTTTGTTTTAAAAGTACTAAACAGTTTTTTCTGTCCATTTCTAAAAAGTAAACTCCAAATAAAATCATCCCCTACTGTCTTAGATGTCAGGAGGAAAGCACCTTAACGCTAGGCAAGTCCTCTTTTGGCCTTATCACAGGTGAAAAGTCATTCAGCAAAATTGTCCCTGCTAACTGAAATCATCTTCCAACGCAAGTCTTTCAACTATCTTAGTTCTCACAGTTCAGGATTGAATTTGTACAATACCTAAAAGACATATTCAGGTTAACTGCTTTGTAAACAAAGCATAATGTCCAGTTTCCAACTGTATATACTCCTCCATCTTTTTCATGTATGCACACACAACCCATAATTCCTTAAGATCCATAGCACATAACAGAGGGACTTCCCTCAATTCTAAGTAGGTACATTTAACTTACAGTTCTTTATCCTGGGGTAGTAGTAGTAATAGTAATAGTAGTAGGAGAAGTAGCATTAATAATAGTAGTAGTTATAGTAGTAATAGTAGTAGTACCGCCCCAACACCTTCTGCTCTAATCAGTTAATGACTGCACCCACCCTAATAATTACTAACTTTTCATCTGCTTCTTTCATAACTTTCTACTCTCTGTATCTCTCTCCACCTGTCATGCTGTTTTTCTGTTTCATTTCTTGATTCCAGATATCTCTTGTAGTAACTTTTCTGTAGCAGTATTAGTGCATATATATTAATCCTTGGCACTGTAAATGACTTATTATATTGCTGACTGATAGAAGATTTTAGCCTATTAAAGCTGTAGAACCTAATTTTGTATACTTGTGTATTCACTGCAGGACTGTGTTTTTTTTTTTTTGGTTATTTAGTTTGGAAATTTGTCAGTCAGTTAAACTGTACACATTCATACTGCCTACATACTGTGTACATTTTTGCATCCTAGTTGTGGCTGTGAAGGGTCCAAGAACCATCCTACCCACCTGGATAACAAAGAAGAAATAAACATGAAGAAGTAATAATTACAATATTTCCATTAAAGTCACTTCTTTGTTCATTACTTGTATCTGCTTATAGTTGGAAGTATAATATTTACATATTTGATAGCCAAGATAAACATTGGAATATCAAGTTCTTCACCAGAACTACTTTAGGAGTCTGTTGCTGTTGCATTCATTTTATCAAAATTCAACCTCTGAGACCATCTGCAAAAAGTTAAGAGTGAAACTGGTTTTATATTCAAGATACAATCATGGACTTACTTCCTTTTGCACTCTGATGCAAAGTGATGTTTTATATGAAAGTTTGATGTGATTGGCAGGAGACAAACTGCGTCTTTTTTGATAGCACCACAAATGCTTTGTCTCCTGTTGATAGCATGGAATGATCTGTGGTTGAGTGGGAGAAGAGGAAGAGGAGGCGGGTCGGGATGCAGCCTAGCAGGTGTCACTACCCCAGGTGGGAATTTGTGATTCCCCATCCATTGATTTCAGGGGTTCCTCACAAAGAAAATACAAGGCCGTATGTTGATAGTCTAAAAGCCCTAGCCCTTAACTCTGTCTCCTACTAACTATTAAGGGGTGACCTATGCCTGACCTACAAGGCACTTATAAATCCAGCCCTGATGGAGGTACATATCCGCCCGTCAAACAGCACAAGGGTCACCCAGTCTAGTGATCTAAACTTAGTCAGTGACTCAAACAAAACAGACCAATATGTGTCTTTGAGATTACCTCTTCTTTGGAACAGGTTTCCAATTCACATTATCAGAGCCATTCCCTGGCCTTCTCCAAACACAGTTTGGATCAATGTATGGGGAATTGCAAATTCACACCTGGGGTAGTACCTATGTCCCTTATGGACTGGGGCAGTATGCAAGATACTCAATGCATAGGCACAAATCCATGCCATCCTCTTGCCCCTAGGGCCCATATATTAGCTAAAGTTATGTTACATTGGCTAGACTTTTAAGGGCTCTTAAACCGTTGGCCTAGTAATTTCCTATGAACCTTTTCATGCTAAACCACTGAATGGGCATATGTGAATGAACAGTGAAACGTGCAAACATTTGTTCACATTTTCATTAGGCATTTGGCTGGAAAGGTGAATAGAGGGCGTTCCAGCTACCAACTCCACAACAGTAGAGGTTTGCTGCTTGTGTGTGGAAAACAGGCATTACGTATTGGTAGAAGGAAATGTATTGGTAGATGACTGTGAAGTGGGAGGGGTGTTGTGATAACAGGCAGTGCTCCATGCTACCTTGGAATACTATATGTAAAGTGCAAGGATGATAAGAGTCCAGCCTCAAAAGGTAGATGGAAAATGTTTTTCACTTTTGGGAAAAATGTCAACTGGATTGTAATTTAATCTGCTTATTGTTTGCCTCTTGATAATTATTAACTAAAGAAAATAATAACTATACGTGTAGCCGGGTCTACTTTCATAACACTGAATTTCATAACATTGAGACCAAAAAATCTAAATCCCAAAACACTGAAAATTCAAAACATTGAAAACTCAGAACATTGAAAATGTGCTTCATAACATTGAAAACTACAGTGCATATGTAAACAACATCCTCACCACCTGTAACAATACCTAACTAACAAACATACTTTCTACCATGTTTCTGCAGGGGGGCAAGCCCCCCTACACCCCCCACAACCTCCATAAATTAAATATACCAACTCCAAGATCGCACTACAGTGGAAAAAAGTTAATTTCCTAATCTCACTGTATCACAATCACCATACACTGAGGTAAGAAATTAACTTTTTTCCACTGTAGCGCAATCTTGCCGATGGTATATTTGCTTTACAGGGGGTGTGGGGGGTGCAGGGGGGCTTTCACCCCTGCAGAAACGTAGTAGAAAGTGTGTTTGTTAGATAGGTGGTGTTGTAGGTGGAGGTGATATTATTTACTTGTGCAATGTAGTTTTCGATGTTATGAAGCACACTTTCAATGTAATGAGTTTTCAGTGTTTTGGGTTTTCAATGTTATGGTCTCAATGTTATAAAATTCAACGTTATGAAAAAATTTCAATGTTATGAAGTAGACCTGTGTAGCCGTAGTGGAAATATTATTAAATAAATACATTGATGGGATAAATTATTTAATAGCTTTGATTAATGTTCTTGGCCATCTGACCAAGTACTTTGTTAGCTCAGTTTGCCTAATTGTATAACACCAAACACTTTATTGTCCATGTCTGTATAACTGAAACATAATTATCTGAATTATCAGAAAGTGCATAAAGCACTTGTCACTACATTTGTTTGCAAGTGCTGTGGAGAGCATTACAATCTTTATAACTAAGATTGTCTCAGAGGTCTGTGCATCTCGGAGGAAGGGGATACACACTGAGGTATTCTATGATTGCACATGATATGTATTCCTTCACTTTTGCATTTCCGCTGTTCCAAGAATAGAAGTTATCATCCTCCGTATTTCATCAGGAACCCAGTTTTGTGCTTTATGGGAGTTACAAGTGTTACCATGTGTGTAGTGTGTTTCACACTTGATTCAGAATCAAATCAAGTGGGGAAAGTAGTCTTAAAACCAGCAGTAGTGACTTTGTAAACAATGGTATGTACAGTACCAAAACGCAGTTTGCAAAAGATTGAGAGTTTGTGTGTGTATCTCTATACGAGATGACTGTAAACGTTAATATTCCATGATATTTAAAAAACATAAAGAATCAAAGTGCATGTAAACCCAAGGATTGCTTTCTTAGATTGTTTTCCACAGTTTTAATTTTACTGACTTGAGAAGTTTTAACTGTTCAAATAAATTAACAATAAAACATACAAAAATAAAGTAGAAAAGCAAAACTCATGGTATAATAACAGTTTGTGTATGAGTGTGAATTATGCTGAAATTTGCTCATACTTGGACGTGAAGTTGGGACGCTTGGGCTTCTCCGTTATGAACATGCCAGGTAGCATATCTAAATAACACTGTAATTTTTTTTTTTTATGAGACCCATTGTTCCTACTGCTATTGGAACCACATTGCTCTCATTTCTGCCTGCAAATCCTGGTATTTTATGACTTTGTGCCTCTCTGTACATAAGACACTGTATTCACCAGGTGTAGCAATTTCAATGATCAGTGCTACTTTTGTCTTCTTTTCATGGATTACTATATGTGTTTATTTTGCATCTATTTTTGAACTGTTGGTGAGGGGTGATCTCATGTGACGTACACGTGATGATTCTCTGTAATGCTCCGAGGCTCATGTTTCCAGTGATTTCACTTGTAATGGGTATAGAATATCGGCAGTATGTTGTAGTCAGTGACTAAACAGATCCAGCCAGCAGAACAGAATATTCACATTGTAGGGGCAATGCTTCATCCCCACACAAAGGAAGATTGTCTACACCTTTCTGTATTATAAGACATTTTGACATTGCTGAATGACTTTTTAAGTTACAAAAAGATCAGAAATGAAAATTTCATATATATATATATATATATATATGTGTGTGTGTGTGTGTGTGTGTGTGTGTGTGTGTGTGTGTGTCTACAAAGGATCAAAAAACAAAGCAAACAGATGTTTTTGCAGGGTCTACTGTCATACCATTTACCACTACCTTCTGAGTTTTAGGGGCATTTTATTGGTGCAGTAAGCCCTCTCTGGGTTAGAGTATGCAAGACATAAGACTGCTGCATCCCTTTTCTTATTTTTGAGTTGCTGCTAATTATGCATACCAACTCTGAGATCGCATTACAGTGGGAAAAGAAAAAAAAGAAGTGCTACCGCTACCGAGTCCTGGTGGGGCAAGTTATTTCTCATTCAACTTCAGTCAGGTAGTAAGGAGAAGGCATAAACAGTGGGGTTAAATTGTATATGCCCTAATTTCCACTGTACCACTGTCACATGTTAAAAGGCTGGTACTTTTTGATCAGCTGATATTCAATTAACTGTACCGGTTTTCTCACTCTTGATGAAAAAGACACTTTGAAAGGTTTTTCACCCTGTGTGTGTATGTATGTATGTGTGTGTGTGTGTGTGTGTGTGTGTGTGTATATGTATGTATGTATGTATATATATATATATATATATATATATATATATATATATATACATGTGTGTGTGTGTGTGTATGTGTTATATGTATATAAATATTAAAAAAAAAATGAAAGTTCCATTCAGTCAGCGAGTCAGATTTTTAGTGTCTTGGATCAGCTGATCCTCAGTGAAGCAATTGTACACTCAAGAATACATCTGAGCCCCCTTTCTCTCAATGTATTTTTTCTATCATATAACATCTGCAGTTGTCCTCAAGTACAGGAACTGAAGTACATTTTATTTATTTTATTTAGTTGCAATTTGTTAACCGGGATAGTCCACTGGGCCAGATTGAGCCCTTTTTCAGTGGAGGCCCGGAGAGAAAAGCTCCATGTGAAAACATATACAAAGGTACAGACAAAAACAATTACAAAAACAATGTTTAAAGAAATGATGCAATGTACTATTGCTTATGAAATTTACAGAGTATTATGACTGTAAAAACACTGGAGATAATACAATTTAGTTTGAGATAGCAATAATGTTTTTTTAGGTTGTCAAAGTTATAGGAAAAAAGAAGTAGTAGGAGATAAAAGAGTAGGGAGAAAGTGAGAAAGGGTAGGGTCAGAGTGAGGAGGAGAGTAGGAGAAGGAATACAAGATGGAGGTGGAGTGGAAAGTGGAAGGTGTGGGGTATAGATTAGGAGGGGTGGGAGCAGGAACATTCCCAACTGGAAGAGAGGTAAGAATGAGGCAAGGTTTTGAAGGTAGAGGGGGGTTGTGTTGTTCGAGTGTGGGGAGGAAGGGAGTTCCATTTCCGTGCTAGGGAGTAAGACATTAGGAGTTGGCCAGGAGTGCGTAATGATTTATATACTTTTAGAAGGTTTTGATTGTTAGATCTGAGGGATCTGTCAGGAAGATGCATAGTGAAGGTAACAGCTAGAGAAGGGCAGTGTGAGGGTTTGAAAATGAGTTTGTGGGCAGTGGAGATTTGAATAAAAGAGAGAGTGGAGAAGCTGTAGCCAATTTTAAGAGTGTAGAGAGTTGCAGTGATGTGAAGATGATTTGGCGCCTCTGGCAAACTTTGCAATTTTATTGTAGTAGGATGCCAGTTTAGCTTTGAGAGAGGCTTGGAGATTGGTAAGGATGGCAGCGCCATACATAAGACAGGGGAGAAGATAGGTTGTGGAGAGAGTATGCTTTGAGGAGGGGGTCAGAAAGCAACTTTGGTGGTAAAGCATACCAAGCTTCTGGTGAGATTTTTTAATGCTAGTTTGAAGATGTGTATCAAACTTGAGTTCATTAATAATGACTCTGAGAAGCTTGGTATGGGAGACTAGTTCACTTGGAGTTCTATTATGACTTGTTATGATGGAGTTTTTATCTATTCTGGTGTTTTTTTGTAAGGGTGAATATCATAATTTTGGACTTGGATGGATTAAGAGCTAGATGATTGTTAAGCATCCAAGTCCGGTACTAAAAAAGGCTGCCTGAATAGCATGCAGGAGAGAGGGGAGAGATGGAGCAGAGGAGATGATAGCTGAGTCGTCAGCATATTGGACGAGTTTAGTATTGGGTATGCAAAGACAGAAATTGTATATAAAGATGTTGAAAAGTAAAGGACCCAGTACTGAGCCTTGAGGAACACCTGTAAGGATGTCTAAATAGGTGGAGGTCGAGTTCTTCCATTTAACAGCCTGTTGCCTATTTGTGAGGTAGCTTGAGAACCAGTTGATGGTTAAAGGAGAGAGACTGAGGTTAGACAGCTTTTCTAGTAGTAAGGAGTGGGAGATGGTATCAAAGGCCATGGATAAGTCTAAGAAAAGGGAGGATACTATGTTATCGGAGTCAAGTGCTTGCTTGATACTGTCAAGGAATGAAAGGAGTGTTGGTACTGTGGCCTGGTCTAAAGCCATGTTGTGTTGGGGTTAGGAGATGGTTGTCTAGAAGGTGAGGTAATAGTTGAAGGTGAATGTATTTTTCAAGTATTTTAGAGATAGGGGAGAGTATGGCTATGGGGTGGAAATTGGAGATGTCAGTGTTATTACCTCCTTTGTATAGAGGAATGATGAAGGCCTTTTTCCAGAGGAGGGGCACATAGGACTCTTGGATGGACAGGTTAATTAATATGCTGATATGGAGAGCAATGCTGTCAGCAGCTAGTTTAAGGTGGTGGGAAGGTAAGTTATTAGGGGCATTAGAACAAGATTTTAATTTGTAAAGAAGTTTTTTATAGTGTTTATGGGGATAGATTTAAGAGAGAAAGTAGGGGGAAAGTAGTATTTGTGGTGGAGGGAGAGAGTTGTAAAGGGGTAGACGAGGGTGGTGGAGATGGGTTTTTGGAAAATTGTGTGGTTACTTTGGTTACTGAGTTTATAAAGAAAGAGTTAAAGTTGGAGGCTATGAGGTGGTCAAGTTAATTTGGGTCAGGGCAAGGATTGTCTTTTGTACCAGGGCTTAGGAGAGTGGAAATACTGCTCCAAAATTTTTGGGGGTTAGTTTTATGATTGTTTTTGAGCGGAGAGTACTAAGATTTTCGATCGTAGGCAATTTGTTTTTTTAACTAAATTTCTGAGTTGTTTGAATTCTATAAGAGAGTTTGGTGTTTTAGATTTTTGGTGACGTTTCCATAGTTTACCTCGGGTGTACATGAACTTAATGGTATCTTTAGAAAGCCAAGAGGCTGTTTTGGATTTTACTCTTTTAGTTCTGGGAGGGGGGGGGCAAAAGGGCTGCCATGATGGTGCAGTGGTTAGCATTGCCGCCTCACAGCAAGAGGTTCTCCGGTTCGATCCTTGGCTGGGGTGCCTTCTGTGCGGAGTCTGCATGTCCACCTTGTGGTCATGTGGGTTTCCTCCGGGTGCTCTGATTTCCTCCCACATCCCAAAGACATGCTGTAGGTGGATTGGACACTCTAATTTGGCCCTAGGCATGAGTGCGTGCGTGTGTGTGCCTTCTGTGGAAGGATGGGTGCCGGGCTGGCAACTCAACACTGTAAAACTCCACTGTCAATCATGATCAGACAGGTGATCCGCTGTGGTGACCCCTAACCAGGAAAAGCCGAAAGAAGTAGTAGTAGTTTTGGGCGGGTAAAACTATTGAGTATTTTATTGAAGGAGGAGTTGAAATATGCAACAGCGTTGTCTAGATGAAGGTTTTTCAGGGGGTTCCAGTTTATTTGTCTTAGGGTGTTAGAGAAAGTTTGAGGATTGAAGTTAGTAAGGGTATGGGTGCAGATATAGTTATGCTGAAGGTGTAGGGGGGAGGGACAGCGGAGTGCGAATGCTGGGAAATGATTGCAAAGTGAGTCAGGAAGAGTGCCACTGTCAGTGATATTGTTGGGATGGGAAACTAGTATCCAGTCAAGGATAGAGCCTGAGGAGATATCTTTGCTGGGATGGGTGGGAGAGTTAACTAATTGAGAAAAAAAAACATATAGGTTTATATTATTGGGAGAAGAGACTGAGTGGATGGACTCCCAGCTGATGTTAACGTCCCCTAGGATAATTGTTTCCATTGGAAATATTAGATGAAATCCAAAAAAGGATGTCTTCGAGTATTGGACTATTGTTACCTGTTGGGATGTAAATGATAACCATCAGTATGTTTTTATGATTATTAATCTTTAGGAGGGCCAGGGTTAGTTCAGCTGTAGAAAATTCAGGTATGGGGATGGTGTAGGGAATGACTGTGAGAGAAAAGGAGAAAAGTAAAGCAACTCCACCTCCTTTTTTATGAGTTCTGTCATTTCTGATGATTTTGTAGTTGGGAGGAGTGATATCAGAGTGATTTTGTAGTTGGGAGGAGTGATATCAGAGTCTTTTAGGTGGGGCCTGAGCCAAGTTTCAGAGATGGTTAGGATATCAGGGTGGTAGTGGGAGAGCCAAGCATGGAAGCTAGGTATCTTGTTACAGTGGCTTTGGGCAATGATAGTGGTAAATAGGAGAGACTTACAGGGAGAGGATAGTGGGGATGGGGGAGAGTTGTAATTAAGATGGGCTGGAGGTCCAGGGTTGGGGTGAATATCACTTGAAAGAAGGATAGAGATTTGCTCAAGTATTAAGGACAGTAGGAGGAGTGGATTTTTGGATTTTGGGAGGGGGGCAGGGGAGAGAGTTGTGTGGGGGGCATGGGAGAAGTAGGAAAAAATGCAGTTGGGGGTCAGAAAGTGTGTTTTGTGCAAGAGGAGGGTTGTTGAAGTGGTATAGATAGGGGGAGATGTAGTCAAAGTAGAGGGGTTCTTGTTTGTGGAGAGAGGTGGTGATGTGATAGGCAGGGGAGTAGGTATAATTTGGGAGATATGTGAGGTGGAGAAGAAGACAAATGAGGGTTAGAAGAAGAGTTAAGAATAGTGTTGTAAGAGAGGGGTTGTGCATGGTAGTATGAAGATTATAGTGAGGATGGATAATAAGGGAGGTGTAGTAATGTTTGGAAGAGAGAGGTGTGTAGCTGTAAAGATTCAAGGGGGTGGAGGGGCCTATATTACAATTGGGTGTGCTGAGAAGGAATGAATTGATGGGAAGAGATAGGGGTGTGGGGAGGGAGGGTGTGCTGGGATTGGTGGGAATGTGGAGAGGGCATGGCTGTATTGCTATAAATGTAGAGGTAGTGGGGGTGGGTGGGGAATGGGGGCAGGGTAGGGGAGCGGACTGAGCCCAAGGGAAGCAAGGGTGAATGGAGTGGGGTAGAACCAGATTTGAGACTGGTAAAACAATGGAGAGGAGGCCCACAGAAAACTATTGGTTGAGGTAAGTTGTTACACAATGTAAGCAAGCCCAATGTGTATGTAGAACTAAAATGGGTCTTTTCTATCAAGGTTTTGCAAAAGAAACAAGTGGGAGTTTGAAATAGGTGTTGTTATTGTCAGAAGGCCACTGTAGTGGCGTGTGACACACTGGGATAGTAAGAGGAGGGGAAAACTGGAGGTCTAGAGGGAAGTACTGACTTGGAGTAAAGGGTGGTGAAGGGGGGGTACAGACATATACTAACAGTGGCGACTGCAGCCCCGTTGCATGTGCATGCTACAAATGTAACACTATAGCCAAATGAAACAATTTCAGGAAGTTTAATTACAGTCAGTAGTTACTGAACAAATGATAAAACCCTTTGCAGGAGCACAACCTGCATTGCTTGGAAGCACTGCCGCTATTGGAGACGGTCCATTTCAGTGGTTTTTGAGGTGACTTCTACTAGCTACTTTAGCATTGTTTGGATAGTCAGACAGCTGAAGAGAAACAAAGTATTATAGTCATCTGGTAGACTTTTGCGAATATAACCCTATTGCATGACAGTTACTTCTCAGCTTTAACCTTTGGCACTTGTAGGGCAATTTCTGATTTTAGTAAACAGCATTCTATCTAGTCTGGTATTGTATAACTGTAGTTAGATAATGACCTGTAGATTTATTTATTTGCTTGCTTGTTTGTTTGCTAATTGTTTGTGTACTGGAAAGGTCTGACTCAGTTGAGATTAGCCCCTTTTCAGCAGGGGCCAGGGGAGAAAAGCTCAGTGTGCATGTTTCATGACTGTGTAAATCACTTAACAATCCATAGCATCATCTTGAAAAAACAAGCACTTGTGTCTGGTGACTACTTGTTTGTCAAACTAATGAGTAAGTAGTTAAGAAAATAAATCTTGCCAAATGATAGGATATGGCACATTTTAACAATACATTGTAAATCAGGCTTTGTAGACACACACATCCAGATTGCCTTTTAAAAAGTACTGAGTATCCATTTCATTGTCCTTTTGTTTTCAGATCTGCAGCCTCATGAGAGGTGGAATCGCAGAACGTGGCGGAGTGAGGGTTGGCCATCGGATCATTGAAATCAATGCACAGAGCGTAGTTGCCACACCCCATGAGAAGATCGTTCACATTCTCTCTAATGCTGTAGGAGAGGTAGATCTGAGACCTTAACCATGTTGCCATTCTAATAAGATGTGTTTATTTTGTTAACACCTGATCTTTCCAGAATAATTGGTGTATCTCAGAAGATGCATGTTTTCAAAACTGGATATTTTTATATTTGTACACACAGGATGATGTGTTTAAACATAGTGGTGCTGAAAACCTGAGAGAGTTTTTTTTTTAATCTATTATACAGCAAGGATGAGTGCATTACCCACGATAGCGTATTGCCTGTCTAGTACTGATGTAAAAAAATAAGCATGGATACCTTCTTTGTAGATTAATCCTAATATCCTGGCCCAGCTTCAGTCTAAATGTTTCTGCACACCATGCACATGCCAAAAATCATGCTTCCTTTTTTTTGTATTTTAAGGTCTGCCTGGTTGTATATGGTATTAGGGAACGCCCCCCATTGTGTCTAGTTGAACTTAATTATGCTTTTATGGAGCTGTAGTGGTTCATTTGATGATCTAATTTGACTCAGTAGTTGGAATTCAGTTACACATATGAGGTAAAGGGAAGGACTTTGGTTGATGTCTGCCATTAGGTGGCTGCAAGTCATTTTCGAACACATAGACCTTGCTTGTATTGTGCACATTTGTATATTCATGATGACTGTATTTCATCCAGCATTTTTTGCAGGAGTAATGGTAAGGTTTCAATTCTCCCCACGTCTTGTGAAGTTGAGTGTTAGTTTTTATTTTGTGAAATGAAACAGTTGTAAGATTGTATTCTAAGTCAACTAGATAATAAAAATAAGTAAGTAAGAAGGTTAATGGGTCAAAAGAAGCAGCATATCACCTTACTGAATGTGCATGACAGCTTGTTATGAACTAATCCATTCATTTCATATTACTGGAGCCTAATATGCATCTAGGCAATAGCTGTGCAGTAGCATCTCCTGGTTCTGATAATGTGGTGTAGCTGCAGACCATTCCTAGATTTTGCAGATGAATTCTGAGCTGCTGTTAACCCACATGTGGCTGAACTGACTAACAGCTCTAGTATTTATTTATTTTTATGTGACTATGTCATGCCTGCATCCCCTGTCACCTAATTTGTGCTTCCTCAACAGGCAGGCTTTTCAGTGTTCCCAATCCTGATGATTCAGTCTGCTGTCATACCATTTATCACCACCTTCTGAGATTTAGGGGCATTTTATTGGTACAGTAAGCCCTCCCCATGTTAGAGTATGCAAGACATGAAACTGCTATATCCTTTTTTTTTATTTTTCTTATCTTTGGGTTGCTGCATATCAGGTGTCAAAATAAACTTACCTCAGTTCAGATACCCTGTCCTGTAAGTAATTCCACTAGTTGTCACTCCTTTTATTTGCAGCTCCCTGCCTTTATCTTTGATCTCTTAAACCCAGCTTTTGTCACGTGATAAGATTGGTTTTGGGTACATTATGGTCTGGCCTACAGCTTCAGATTTTATACATGCAGACTTGTACTACAAAGTAATGCTTTATGGTACCTCCATTATATATTTTAAGATCTTTTTTGGACTCATTTACCTCTGTTATCCAGACCATCTAGCCTTCCAGGCCCCATGTATATCTTGCTTGTTCCCCTCCACTTTTCTTATGACTTGCAGGTTGGGCAAGGAGTAGTCAGGAGAAGTACATACACTAAAACTGAACCACTAAAATGTTGAAAACAGGTGCTGCAGATTTATGGAAGTTTTTCGCATTGGTCTTGATGATATAGAGCAGATGTATTTTGAAAACTAGATGAAGGTGATTAAAACCCATCTTCTTAATTGCAGCCTGACTGGTATACACAGGTCCCAGACATCTATGGGATCCCCTCTTAAACTGCCAAGAAACTTCACTGTTATAATCAGATGTTATTGGCTTGCTGATAACATACTAGGAGACGTTAGCATTTCAGATAGCGATTGCTAAACTTGAGAGACTGTTAACTTTACAGACAGTCGTGTGTTAGACAAACCAGAAGTAGAATACTGATTGCTGTAACCGTACGTTTTAGTGTAGAAAGCAGGCCAAACATTATCCTAACCATAAATGGTATAAGGAGCAAATCAGTCATTAGTGTGACTAGAGTTACTAACGAGGTGCTATCAGCCTGCTGAGGTAACTGCTGTTTACTGTGTAGAGTCACACTGAACGTGAGTCTACAAAGTGTGCTGTATGCTGAAATTAAGAGGTGTAACTTCCCCACCACCAGAGCCCCCAGACACAGACACTGTGCACATGTGACTGTGGATGATTGTCAGACTGGTTTTTACTCAGAGCCCCCCCCCCCCCCACACACACACACTTTTTATGTAGTGTTCAAAAGTGTGGTCAATTATTGGGTGTAATGTGGGGCTGCTGGTCACTTCCCCAAGTGAAAAAAGACCACAATTATCTCTGCCCCCCTTAAAATCAGATAATTTCCGTTAAGTTGCATAGTCTTCACCATAGGGACATAAATGCCATATGCACCTGCAGATCATGAGTTCATCATTTTCTCCCAACAAGATGTGAGCAGATGCTGCTCAATCTCTCCTGCCCCCCCCCCCCCAACTTCTCCATTAGAAGTTATGGTATTTGAACCCATGTCATTTAGTTAATAGTCAATTTTTGGTAAATGGTAGTAGATTGGGATAACTTGGAAGTTTGGCAAACCTTAGCACAGCCCATAGACAGTACGGTATAATATTGTTTTACCATGTTCTGTAATACACTAAAATAACAATGTCTGATACTGGTTTCAAAACACACCAATTTATACTTTACCTGTCTGATGTTCCTCTCCTGGTAACAATTAGTGCTTACCGTAACTTCTAAGGGATAACTAGACCAACATGAGACACTAACTATGGTTATAACAACTAGTAGCATAATTTGACTACTTTTGTTTAAGATGCATTTTAAATGATTCCTCTGTGTTGGACGAGCACAGGTTGGCTGATGCCCCTCCCTGCTGATCTGATTAATGACAGTCTACTTTGATGTCTGCTGTGTCAATGCCTGTTCTTTTGATGGTGTAAACTACTGTAAGTGAATGAAGGAAATGAAAAAAATGTTGCCTGTTTTATCTGTGGAAGAATGCTTAACAGAAGACTTTTTTTTGTCCTCCTAGATTCATATGAAGACCATGCCAGCAGCTATGTACAGGCTGCTAACAGCTCAGGAACAGCCTGTCTACATCTGAGGCGAGAAGATAATCCCTTATACAGTGTGCATGGAGGGCTTGCCTCTTCATCTGTGGTTGTGTTCATAGTGATGCATTTTCATGTCTGTCAGATCTCCCTTGAGGTGTGTTGTGCATAACATTTTCATTCGACTTCTTATGTCTCTCACAAGTAAAGCATTGCATAATCAGACACATGGTCAGGGGGTGCAGGATGAGGAGAAAGGAGAATCACCCACAGAGTTACTTACTTTTGTCCTATATATTATGGTGTCCCATCCAGCATTGGTTCTGTGCCTTACACCTGTTGCTTGCTGGGATACGCTGTGGCTTCCCATGATCCTGAATAGAATAAAATGGGTAGTAGAAATTGAATGCATTTTTAATGTGTTTATTTTTTCAAGGAGCACTGCCCAGTAAAATGTTTACCATGGTATGAGAATGTTTTCATTTGCACTGTGTGGTATTTGTGGAAAATGGTGGTTTGCCACATCGCTAAAGCAGCATTTGTTGAATGGTGTGTGTGTGTGTGTGTGTGTGTCTGTCTGTCTGTGTGTGTGTGTGTGTGTGTGTCTCTGTGTCTGTGTGTGTGTGTGTGTGTGTGTGTGTGTGTGTGTGTGTGTGTCTGTGTGTGTGTGTGTGCGTGTGCGTGTCTGTGTGTCTCTGTGTGTGTGCGTGTGTGTGGATTTCCTAGAGCAGAGGTACAATAACCATGGAGTTAAGTAAGCCTGCACTACTACTACATGGAAATTGCTGAGGAGACTTGCACTGACATAAAAAAAAACAAAAAAACTGTTTCAGATGTGGCAGATTGCATTATTACATTTTTTATTTTGATTAAACGACATTAAATGAATGCTGGTTCAGTTATATGATGATATGCAGCTATATAGAAAAACTTAAGTAGTTTATGGAAGAGCTTATCTCATTCAGTACCACATTTATACATCATAGCATTTAATTGTATAATTTTCATTTATAATGGCCACTGCTTAAAGGTTAATTGGTTAACAGTTCTGCAGTACAAAACATCAAGTAAGGTTTATTTTATTTCATTTCTTGATCATATTCCCTTTTAATAATCAGATATTATGTTGCAGTTTCTGTCCCTTTGCTTTACTTAATATGGAAGGGTCAGTATGTGCCTAACTAATGAATGTTTCCAGGGCTTAAAACCAACAAGGACCATACTCATTCATTCAGTTTTCAACATTTTCATTCTTCTCAGGGTTACATGGAGTCAGAGTATGTCCCAGCAAGTAGCAGACGCATAGCTTGGAACAAATTCTGGACAGGATGCCACTCCATCATAGGATGTGCACACATACTCACCCACATCATACACACCTGTGGACAGTTTAGCCAGTTCAGTCTGTCAGCATAACTTTGGCATATAGGAGGAAATGAAATTCCCCAGTGGAAACCTGCAGGGATATAGGGTGGTCATGCAGACTGCACATAAAAAGCACCACAGCTGGGAATCGAACTGGAGATGCAAGCACTGTGAGGCAACGATCTGAACTGCAGCACCACTTTACTACCCTAACTACATTTCCATTAGTGTTTGCTATACTTAGCACGTTAAGTCTTTATAAGTGCTTAACAGTGTAGCAAATTGTTTACATTCCTTTATAAGCTAATATTGAGAAAATACTCTCTAGGTTTGCTCCAGCTAACATGGTTTACAATTGAATTCTTATTTATTTTTATTTGATACCTCATTCACATCACCACAAAAAAATGGCAGAGAAGAGGATTTTTTGTAGGCATTAAGAAAAATGAACACTGGTTGTTTAGAAAATAATAAATGCAAAAAAAAAAATCAGAATCTGAAACAATTTAGTTAAGATTTCATTTATTTTCTGTTTCCTGTTTCTTTTTTCTTACTAAGAACAGCTGGGTCGAAAGAGGGTCATGTCCTTTGGGCTGTTCTGTAGTCTCCTGTGACAGATTGCTTAATCTAGCATTCAGGTTTCAGGTTTCTTATTTGTAACATGACCTGCACACTAACAAACTGTGATGTCTTAAACAGAACTGTGAGAGTGAGGCATAGAGGTCACATTAGGATGATTTTGAGATAATGCTCCATGGAAAGGTCTGCAGTAAAATGCTGGTGAAAATTACAGAAGATGTGCTAAACGAGAAAAATCTAAAGGATGCATATGTACATTGTTAAATATATTAAATATGTTAAATGACTGCCTGCTTGAACTTTTCACACACTGATCATGTGCTCTTAGTCTGACAGTATGTTGGCACTGACACTGTTGTTTGTTAACATGTTACCAGTTTCATGAAGCTGATACAGTGATTAGAGCATTTCCTAGTGCAAGAAGGTAACCTTTCTGACACTTCATGAATTGACATTACCACAATTAAACAACATGAGAATAGCAACAGTTTCATTCACAGCACTTAGTAGCAGTGTAGAGAAGCCAAGTGTGTATGGATTGATTTTTAAACCGTGCTACATGTTGCTGCACATAATGGAACATTCAGAAACATAAAAGATATGTATATTATGTTATGTTTTTCCATGTTTTACTGTAAAGCACTTTATATGAGTAAAGTATAATGTTTTGTTACTTCTAGTAAGTTAGCTAGTCTGGTATTAATAAAAAGTAGTGTGAAGGACATCATTTCTCCCCGGTGTTAAAACAAACTCTGGCACAGAATGTGAAAGAGCCTTTCGAAAAGCATACACCTTGCATTCCTACAGTTGTCTTCTGTCATATAATGCAACTTTTGAGTCCAAATGAGCCAATTATAATGTTGGATAGGTTTGGGAACACCAAATAATGCCCCTCTGTTTGTGTGCACGTGTGGGTGCGTGCATGCGTGTGTGCACATTTGTTTTACATCTATGTCATGTTATGTCACTGTACTGTTATACCTTTAATTTTACTTTAGTTTTGTTACTATGTATGTAATCCAGGCTGAGCCTGCAAATGGTCAGATTTTATCAGTGCTATTTCTCTGTGTAATGACCACACATTGCTGTTCATTGTGTTGAAGAATGCACATCACTCAGCCTGTGGTCTTTTACTTCATATTCAGCAGAAGAGTGTATTCATTTTCAGAAGTTCACAACCTTTGTTCCACACATACACACACGTATGCACATATGCACATACAATAGAAATGTTATATATCCCCACCGTTGAAAGCTGAATGCAACTTTATATTGTTTTGAGACTTAACCCTCACAATGTAAGTCATTTAAAATTAAAAAAAAAACTCTCACAATGTAAGTCATTTAAAATAAAAAAAACTCTCACAATGTAAGTCATTTAAAATAAAAAAAAACTCTCACAATGTAAGTCATTTAAAATAAAAATGCACACAACAGTTTTGGAACTTGATTGTTCTCGAAAAAGTAAATATTTTAAAATAGAAGCACATATGCAGTACTTATGCTGTCTACCTGAAACACACACAAACACACTATGCTTTGCATAAGTCAGACAGCATTGTTTTGATCTAGCCTCACCCTTTATACAGTGTCCATGTAGTAGCCTATGACATTAGTCTTTGCTTTATTATTTGTAACATCACTGTATATTAATTTCCCTGGAATTCAGAAGAAAGATCAATGTTTGCTCTGATTACCCAGTACAGGTTGGTCAGTTAGGGAGATGGTGACAAAAAGGCAATTCAAAGACCGGTATGGCCACAATGAGTAAGACCTCATTATTGGCTCATTAGCATTTGTATGAAGCGCACAATAGTGTTGTCAGACATGACCATGCTTATATTCTCCCTAGTGGCTCACACATTGAGTTAGCAAAGGAACCCCTTATACACACACACCCACACATTTACATACTGAAGCACACAAGCACACACACTCCAAGACATATACACCAACTTCCAGTCATCAACAAACAAGCCCCACCAGCACAATCAGTCAGTCTTATGAAAATGCTTACCTACGTACATGCACTAGCATGCACGCACACACACACACACACGCATATATATATATATATATATATATATATATATATATATATATATATATATATATATATATATATATATATATATATATATGTGTGTGTGTGTATATATATATATATATATATATATATATATATATATATATATATATATATATATATATTCTCAATCCTTTACCTAACTCCTCTAGTGTGACCGCCCAGGCAGAAATACACACACATACACACACATTCGTGCAGCTTCATTCATGCCTGTGCTGATATGGGTCCACACACTAACAGTCCTCTCACCTTTATGTCTTCACTGAACTTACTTGCACCTAGAGTACTACCATATAAGTGACTGGATGACCACTGTGTTTTTACGGCAGTCACTTTTTCCTGCTTAGAGTAAAGTTTTACTTGGCCAGACAATTCTCTGCATTGCTCAGCCAAGCAAATTGGAATCCTTGGAAATTTCTGGGGGAGAGCACATGAGTTATTAGGATTTAGCTGGACTTCCACATTAGCACATAGCTATGCTCACAAGACCACCCTCCCACAATGGAAAAACTTCAGCAGTAGTGGTGTCTGAATTTGAAAGGCTTAACATGATAGGAAAACTTTCAGCAGAAGGCTTCCCACCATGCTAAGCCTTCCTGAATCCTAGCCACAGTCTTGTGTCCTTTGTATACTTAGTTGTATTGTTGAATCTTGACTGTATGTATGTTAAAGTGTGTGTGTGGGTGTGCGTGCACGCACATATGCACAGAAACTCAATTTTATACAGTGTGTGTAGGTTAAAAAAGTGCTAATATTTATTTTCATATATAGACGGTACAGCAGATAATCTCACTAGTGGCAGAATAGAGCCGTGTAATTAGTGATGGCTTCTGTAGCCTCTAGTATCACATAGACATAAACTCAAACACATTACAGCTGATACAGGTATGTACTGCTTACGAAGCAGACCGCAGTAGTTCATTGCATGCAAAATAGTGATATTCCTTCATTGCCATATGAGCTTCCAAGATCTGTCGTTGTGGCTTATGCATAGCTTTCTGTACGTTGCAGCTCATTGACAAAGGTAAGAACATTGAGCCACGGTGAGTCATTAGGATGATTTGTGCTTCTGATGCATGCACTTTTTCAGTGTTTAGTCATTCGCAGTATTATAGAATGGCTGTAAAATCAGGAATAGTTGTAGGTAGGATGTCTACCTGTTTTAGTTATAAATGGAACATTTTGGTTATTGTATTTGTTTCCCTCTATTGATTTTGTTCCCTGTCTTGAAATATTTTGCAAAGGATATCATTTCAGTTTGGGTGCTTTGCCTTACCAAGTTGTTTGTATATGTGAATACAAATACAGATGTATATTACATAGTGGATTATGTCCCCTGTAATGACATTGGTTTTAGAGTAATGATGGATATCAACACAGGTTTGCAGCTAAAATAGTCAGTGTTGCATTCCGTTTATCTAGCTTGGAGGTAACAGTCTGCTGATATATTTATTTAGTTTACATAATCTAAAACAAGAAACACAGCTCTGGTGCAGTATGCAGTCTATCTGTATCAATCTTGATACATAAGCCTACATAGTGCTTTCTGAGACAGACACCTGCACTGGAATGTTGCTTTATAATATGTCTTTAGTGAAAAACAATGATTATGGCTGGATGAAATCACAAAGCCTTGCGTAGTGTTCAGATGTGATATATGCTACGTTACCCATTTTATCACCTGTTTTGTTAGTAAAGTATTTAATTGAAAACAAGTATAAAAATCATTTTAGCCTTGTTAACACTGAAGTAAAACTACAATTAGAGTAGAATAATTCAGATTCTGTCCTTGTACAGACTGCACAGCAGCTTTTGCCTGTATTTACAGGACTTATTTTTTTTGCATTTCTTTTTGGCTTCCCCACAGTTGACCATATGCTGACCCCCCCCCCCATGCTAATGTTAATCCATGTCTGTGGCTGGCTGGAAAGGGTTTTCTTCTAATTCACTACCCACCCTGTGTGAGCCAAGTAGCACTGTGAGGGTGGAACATGCAATGGCCATCTGCACTGAACCACCCTCACTTCCACAAAGGACTGATGTCAGCAGGATAAGCTGACCACCTTCAGGCAGCACTATTGAGTTTATTTCTCTGGTTTTCTCAGTTTGCCCAAAGTGCATGCATCTCCCTCGACCCCCCTGTATTGGCATGTCCATCCATCCTGCCTATATCACCAAGTGCTTGTGACACTATTTGAACCCAAGTTGCCAGGACCATAGTCAGCTTTATCCGTCTACACAACTGGTGTTAACTTACAGAGTTTAGATACGTTTTACTGCTGCTTTGAGTTTATAATGCTGTCGTTTGTTTTGCATTTGTAGTATGTTATATCAAAAGTTTCAGCAACATTAAATTGTAATCAGCAACAAAACTTGCCTGTGTATTTACAAAGACTTTGAAGATTCATTTGCTGGTCCTTTTGTGAAAGTTAATATAGAGAGCAACTCCCGAATTGTCTTTTCATGAAACTTAAAAAGAGGTCTTGATAGTCTCACTATAGCTTTTAGAACAGGAAAGCGGTCTTAAGATGTGCAGAACACTGACATATTCCTTCTACTTAAAACTTAGTTTTACCAAAGAAATATGTTTATAAACTGAAAGTTTAAGTCAGGCATGCATCCTGTCAGTTATATTCATTTCTTCAACTTAGAATATGTAACATTTGAAACTTACTGTAATAAAACGTCTTATACCTTGGGTATAAGCAAAGTGTTGTGGTTGCTGTTGATCCAGTTATAAGCTGTCAGGCCCAGGGTTTGAGGCACTGTTATATTTTTTATTCTTTAATCTGCGAAGTGTAACTTATGTTGAGAGATTCTTACATGATAGTGATCCTATCTATCAGTAAACTGAGCAACTTAAAACTGTCATTGTATTTATAAGTGGCGGTTAACATGTACTGTTAGTGTCTGTCATTATATGCTTGTGAGCCATGTAACACAGTTTGGTAGGTGTTCACTATAACTTCTTATGCCATTTCATGTATTTATGTGTTAAATATATTGTGTGTGTGCATGCATGTGTTAGCTGACTCTCACCCTCCATTATATGTGCACTAAGTGAGTGGGAGGAAATGGAATCCATAAAGAAAGAAAGAAAGATGTCAGAAATGCAGGCCAGAATATAAAGCCAAGTCTTTATAGCCTAGGCCTCCACTGAATGAGCATACAATCATAAATGAAATGACAGTTATCCTTTTTTTTTGTATATCACATCAAGATGCTTATTGTGTTTGTTATTGTTGACTATATAGGTACAAAATGTACAAGAAAATGACTGAATCCATCATTATGTCTAGTTTGTTAACTCGACTGGACACTTTTAGAATGGTTATGATGTGGAGCATTATTTTTTCATGAGTGCAACTGTGGTGCATATTTATGTAAGCAATTTAATATATTGTTTTATAAAAAAATCATATATTGAGGGTCACATACACTAAATCACTATCACAGTGCTGCATTATAAAGACATGAATGACTTCATTAAAGCTGTCAGTCATGTCTGTGTGATGTCCTGTCTTAGATATTGCCTATATCCCTGCAGCGCAATCCATGCATCATCTGATAGAGTGCTTGCTAAAATGTTTTCAGGTTATGAATAATTTCCTTTGTCAGACACTTTTTATCAGTAGGGGTGATATTCACAGCAACAGTTTTCTGGCACGTTAGACTTTGTAATTCAATTCCAGTACTGTATTAGAGCCGTACTAGTGCTCTGTATTTTTTATTTAATGTTATGCAAGCTGTTGCCCCTTCATTTCACTCCAGATTCATTTGACAGACTTAATATCCTCATCGTGTTAAGCGTGGGTGGCTTGCCCTGCCTGCACTCAGCAGCTGCTATCTGATAATGACAGTCCTTACATGAAGATGATGGTGTGGAATTCACTGTATATAATTAGCACAATTACTTAGAGTATAAAGTACACCATCATTCAGTAAAGGGGTGCACTAGAATATATTGTAAAGTGTTGGGAAGAGTATAGTATTGTATTTGTAACAATATTGTTCTTTGTACACATTGAAGTCAATGCTATGTGTCCACTTGGAACCTGTATGTCTATACTGCACTTCGACTGAATGTAATTTCCTCTGACGCTTCACCACGAGCCTCGGAATCTTTGGTTCTGTAATGCAGCAGCAGCGGCAATGATATTTATTTGCTGGCTGTTTTACGCATTGTTTTTTTTTTTTTTTTTTATTTAACTTTTCAGTGATGTCTTTACAGAGCTACATTCCTTATTTAAATGAATGCAAATGTTTGTAATATTTGCAACAATAAAACAATTAGACAAAATGCAAAGTTTTCTGTCTCACTATTTCTTTCAGAACCAAAAGTATTAAGGTAATTGAATGTACATTTTCCTGTTAAAAAAAATTATTCCATGAGCAAAAGATGTAGAACAACACTTTTTTAATGAATAACAAATTTAAGTGCTTTCACATTATCAGTGATGTGCTTTTTATATCTGGTAAAGACTGTTAGAATATATTGCATTTTTGTTCAAGCTAACGTTTTGTTGCTTTGCAAGAGAATGCCATTGATATGTCAGTGTGCAAAGCCTGATGCAGTTTTTAAAATCAGTGCTTCTGTTTTCTGTGTTATTAACCAAACACTGTATTGTGATTTCACTTTACTGGGTGCAGCTGTTAAGAAACAAACAAGCAAGTGCTGCAAGTATAGAAAATGCTTGCCAACCACACATAACATCTGAGACAAATTTGTTTTTTGACATTTTATTTTAAATTCTAATATTGCTTTTTTCCATTGTCTATTTTGGTAGAGGGTTCCAAGTATTTATTGTTTTCACAGTAATCCATTTGCTTTAGGTTCTTTGCAGTTTCAATTTTCCTTTGTTTCTGAATCTATTTAATCTGGGGCACTGAAACAGGAAAAGCATCTTTAATGGCTTTAAAGGAAGTGATTAACTGATGTTCTTCGTGTTTTACTGTTGCAGTCATTACATTTGGGGTAATCTGATGGCAGGTTGCCCGCAGTCAGCCTGAATTCCAAAGTCTTGGGTCCTGCGTCGGTTGCTGTCTGTTCTTCCATGACGTCAGGTCGTCAGGGGTATAAAACAGGCAGTCGACGCCATTTTCTTTACTCTTTCTTGCCGTGCGGTGCCTGAAGCAGAAGCAGTTTGCAAGTGCCGGTCAGCCGACTCCTGAAATTTTCAAATTTGAGTTTCAGACCCGAAGTCTTCACTAAAGCTAAGTACCCCGTTGGGGAAACTTTTTCTTGCCCCATACCGATGTCAGTAAAAGTTAATAATTGCATTACTTGTGGGAAGCAAATACCTCATAAGGATTTCCATTTGTACTGTATTCCTTGCCTAGGCCCTGATCATAACGTGCCTAGCTGTCGGTTTTGTGCTAGATTTAACCAACACACTATTAAGTGTTGGTTTATCTTTGCCTCAAAATATTTTGGAAACAGATTTAACTTAACTATCCTGAAATGTCATCGGATAGCAATCTGACTACCGGAGTTCACAAAAAACGCAAAGAAAAGGACAGAGACAGACCGTCAAGGTCCAAAACCGACGACGAAGCTTCTCCTAAGCCAGTCGCTGGTTCGCCGGTACTCATTGAGGTGCTTTTGCAGCCCCTGATACCCTCTACTTTCGAGTCACAGGCCTCTACCGAGACCCATGTGGAGTCCGGCACACCTCGAGATTCTCAAGATATTGTACCCGTGGATGTCTCTCCCTCGGATGGGTCCGGAGCTGCTGAGCAGGCACTGGCTTCTGAGGGTGTCTTCAGGCCTCAGCATTTCTATATAAAACTGATGCCAGCTTCAAAATCAAAGACAAAAGCAACTTCTAAAGCTAAAAAACCGATGCATGAGCCATGTGCTCAGGCCTCTATGCCCAAAAAGCAGATGATCAAAATGGCTGAAGACCTAATTACCTTGATCAGGGGTTCCCAACCCCCACCTGATGAGGCCTAGGCAAGACACTGATTATGAATCTTCAGAACAGGTTTCTATTTCTTCTGATTCCTCTTCTGATCAGGAATTTTGTATACCACCCTATGGGGATTCTGATGCAGAGGAATCTATCCCATCTGCATCTCCTCCTGAAGATTATTCCTTTGGAGAAACCTTGCATACTTTGAGGGAGCACTTTCACTGGGAGAGTCAAGATTTCTCAGAATCAAAAAAGAAGCTTAGGGATTTCCTTCTTCTCCCTCAGCATAGGCCTTTAGCCATACCTCCTGTTTTAGACATTCTGGATGTTGTGTTTTTGAAGTCAAGCTTGACTCTAGACTCCTTACTTCTGGCTCCTAGCAAGCCAGACATATTACAGGGTTCCTAACTCACACAGATTTTTATTTAAAAACCTTGCTGCTGACCCTGAAACTATTTCACAGGGTCAAAAAGGTGTAAAGGCCTCAGCAGCAAAAAATTCTACCCCCTCTGATAGAGACTCCAGGGCGTGGGATAGATGGGGAAAGAAGGTTTATACATCTGCAACCTTGGCAGTTAGGGCCTTAAACTGCCAGTTTCATATGCTCAAGTATCAACAGCATGTTATGGGATTACTGAAACAGAAAATTATGTTGATTTCTGAATGTGCAGAAAATAAAGAATTGCAGGAATTATTGCATGCAGCAGAACAAGTTGGAAAGCATAGTTTGCAATGTGGTTTTGATTCCTTAGAGGCCTCCTGCAGGGCCACAGTTACTGGATCTGTGATTAGAAGGCATGCCTGGCTAAAAGAGCAAAATTTGCCTGATCATGTTAAAGCTAAACTGCTGGATGCACCTTTACAGCATGATACTCTGTTTAGTCTTAAGGCAGAAGAGGTTTTAAAGAAAATGGAAGACAAAGCTAAGTCTATGCAAACTGTAAAAGACTTCTTACAAGTGCAGCCACCAAGATTCAGTAGACACTGGCCTACAAAAAACTGGTCCTTTCCTGTGTCCGACAGAGCTCCACAGGGCAAATCCAGGTGCCTTAAAGGTTCTAGATACCAGTCACAGGATTCTTACAGGTCAAAGCAATGGGGTGCCTCTACCTCCAAATCTGGAGGAAATAAAGTGCAACCCTACAGTAAACAGTCTCAATGACTTCCCTCTGCCATCACCAAGCACTTATCTTTTGGCAGCTCCCTTAGGGGGAAAGTTAGCACTTTATGCTCAAAATTGGCAGTTAATAACCCAGGACAAGTGGGTATTAAACATAGTATCCCAGGGATACAGATTCCACTTCCACACTCTGCCAATTCCAAACGGTTGGCCAGATCTGCCAAAAAAATCAATGAGCAGAGGCACAGAAACAAGTTGTGTCCCTCATGGTTATGGGGGCTATTCAGCCAATGCCAGAACAGGAAAAAGGACAAGTGTTTTACTCAAGACTGTTCTTGGTACCCAGAAATGACAAGGCCTGGTGCCCAATACTGGATTTATCAATTTTAAACACATTCCTGGACATTCCAAAATTCAAAATGCTAACTTTGCAGCAGCTTCTGCCCATGCTGGGCAAGAACGCTTGGCTAGTGACTTTAGACTTAAAAGAGGCATACCTGCATATCCCAATAAGGGAATCGTGCAGAAGATACCACCATTTCAAGGCTGGCTTTATGCATTACCAATTCTCTGCACTGCCCTTTGGCTTTCTACTGCACCCAGGGTCTTTACAAAGTGCCTTGCACCAGTAATTGCATTTTGCAGACAAAGAGGTATACAAATCTATCCTTACTTGGACGACTGTCTCATTCAAGCAGAGAACAAGGACATTCTTCATCAGCATCTGGCATTTGTGAAAAGGCTTCTAAAATGCCTAGGGTACACAATAAACAAAAAGAAATCACAACTGGTACCCTCTCAAAAGATAACATTCCTGGGTGCAAGCTTGAATACAACTGCCCAGATGGCTTTCCTCATGCCAGACAAACAAAGGCAACTGACTATTTACTTCAAACAAATGGCAACAAAAACCCAGTTATCTGCAAGACAAATTCTACAGGCTTTGGGGTTCATGGCATCCTGCATTCTACTGATTCCATATGCAAGACTGCATATGAGGAAACTACAGTGGGACCTAAAAATTTTATGGAGTCAACATTGTCACAGTCTAGAAACAATGAAATATGTAAAAAACTAAACTTTAACCCACTCACATTCATCTCATCCCTCAAAGAATGTAACTGGCATCCTCTAAAGTACTTCAGTCTTGATGACGCAGTTGAATTTTTTAATACTACCTTCCTGAGCATCCTTAATTACCATAAGACTTTCCAGAACCAAATAACAACCCTCCCCATGGCTACAGAAAACCACCAAGTCAGAAATGAAAAACAGGGATAAAGCCTTGGGAGCACTGGCGCAAAACCAAAACACCCTCAACTAGACAGAAATACCTAGAACTACGCAATAGAGTCAAAATGCTAATAAAACAGGACAAATTCCAATACTACCAGTCTGCCCTAGACTCCTCACAACACAGCCCCAAACAATTCTGGTCCTCCATAAACTCCATCCTCTACCCAGGTAAAGTCATTACCCCTCCTCCTAACATCCCTCACTCCTCAGAAAATATTGCTACCTCATTCAACACACACTACACACAAACCATACTATCACCAGCTAAACAACACAACCCCGCCTCCCCCCAAACCACACCTTCAACTAGTAATCTCCCCACTGCCTTCTCTTTTTCTCCTGTACCTACCTCCAACATAAAAAAAACTCTTAGCTAAACTTAAGCCCACCAAATTAGCAGCAGACAACCTCCCAAGTGAATACCTACAAATCGCAACTGATGCTCTGGCCTACCCAATATCCATCTTGATTAACCGATCTCTATCAGAAAGTTACGTTCCCACACTGTGGAAAGTATCACATATAATTCCCCTCCACAAAGGCGGACCCTCCACAGAACAAACCAATTACTGCCCCCATAGCTGTTCTCTCTCCACTCTCCAAAATACTAGAGAGATGCATATACTCTCAGGTCTCAGACTACCTCCTTACTAACAACCTCCTTTTCAATACTCAGCATGGTTTCCGACCAAACCATAGCACCACCACTGCCTTACTCTCCTTTACTAACACTATTCTTCAGCATAAAAACAATGGCTATCTCTCCTCTGCTACTTTCCTAGACCTATCTAAAGCATTTGACATGGTCCCACACAAACAACTTATCTCTGTCCTCAATAACCTATCCTCTCAATCCGTCACTAACTGGTTTCAAAGTTACCTGTCTGACCACCAACAATCCATTGTATGGAAGAATGACATATTTCCCCAACTACCTGTCTCCATAGGGGTTCCCCAAGGATCCATCCTTGGACCCCTACCCTTCTCTGTTTTCACCAATAATCTAGCCTCTTCCACCAAACATGGCACACTCATACAATACATAGATGACTCAGCCATCATCTACTCAGACCAGTCTTTACCCAAACTGCAAAAAGTCACACAGGAAGCCTTTTCCTCTGTTGAAACTTGGTTATCCGATGCCCAATTAATACTCAACCCAAACAAAACTAAACTACTCATCTTGCAACCCACCAAACATACTCAAAACAACTCTCACTTTAACTTCACAGCAAAAGACAACATCACGATATACCCAGCTGAACACACCAAATTGCTAGGAGTGGAAATAGACAATAAACTAAAATTTGACATTCACATATCCATGACCATAAAAAAAGTCCACAAAAAAAAAACAGGAGCATTATACAGAAATAAGCAACTTCTCACCAAAGCAGCAAAGATTTCAGTAGCAAATTCCCACCTTATCTCCACCCTACTTTATGCCTCTCCAATATATACCAACCTAAGGCAATGCGATCTAAGCAAGCTAGAGACCTGCTACAACAAAATCGCCAAATTCGCCACAGGGGCATCCTACCGTAGTCACCACTGTCTTTCACTTGCTGAACTGGGCTGGCTTGAACTCCCTCACCTCCTTCAATGGTATCAACTCTCACTCGCCCACAAACTAGTAAACCATCCACTAAATGTCCCATCCCGCCAGAATCTACTCAAACCCTATCGTACCACCAGACCACTAAGATCCAGCAACAAAAATCACTTGCAGATCACTAAAGCCAATAACTATACTGGTGAAGCACTATTCTCTTGCACCATAGCCAAATTATGGAACTCCCTCCCACACACAATTACCTCCATACCATCATGCACCCACTTCAAAACTTTACTAAAAGTGCACTTAAAAAACATGCTGGCTATGCCCTTGCAACTCCCACTCTAATATCACCCACCCCATCCAACCACTACCTTTCTTTCCACTCCACTAACTACCTTGATTATAGCAAGCTCAGATGCTCATAAGCCTAGTACTTATTATACAGTAGGAACTTCTTATTGTAACATTTGTTAATGCCTATTATGTACTTCACAGATAAAGATTCTAGCTGTCTACTGATGTACTGTGTTCTTCATCTGTAAATATGTTGTAAGTAATTGCTATGTTAAATTGTTAATCGCTATGTAATCCAATGTAACTACTGTCTGTTTATTTTAACTGTGGAGCTTTTCTCCCCGGGCCTCCACTGAAAATGGACCTACGTCCAGTCGGACAGTCCCGGTCAACAAATGTAAATAAATAAATAAATGATTCCTCTCATTCCCTGCCTACAACAGGAGTTTCTTTGGTGGGCAGAGGCATGTCACTAAAACATGGAACAGTCCTTCTCTCTACCCCCTGCCAGTCAAACCTTAACTACAGATGCGTCATATTATGCATGGGGGGGCCCACCTGGTAGGAAGATGCATTCAGGGCATATGGACCCCAAAACAAATGCATCTGCATATCAACCAAAAAGAGATGTTAGCTGTTCAAAATGCCCTGACAGCCTTCAAGGACTTACTTCATCCAGGACAACTACTGATAAAGACGGACAACACCACGGTTATGTGGTACATAAACAGGCAGGGGGGCACGCGCTCATACCCCCTTTGCTGACTAACCATGGCATTGTGAGACACAGCCTTGACCTACCAAGTACACCTTCAAGCTCAATTCCTGCCAGGAAAGCAAAATACTCTGGCAGACGACTTAAGCAGAAACCTTATGGACCCTCATGAGTGGAAATTGGATCCACAAGTCTTCAGCATGATAACAAAGAAATGGGGGTGCCCGGACATAGTCCTTTTTGCCTCTCATTGGAATTATCAACTGGACAAATTCTGCACAAGGACTTATCACAGACAAGCATGGACAGTGGATGCCCTATCCTTCAGTTGGAAAAACCTATCAGTTTATGCCTTTCCCCCTCTGCCTCTTCTTCCCAAGGTCCTACTGAAGGTCAGACAAGAAAAAACAAAAATGATACTTATTGCCCCAGACTGGCCCCACCAACACTGGTATCCAATCCTAAGGAATATGTCTCAATTCCCGGCTTGGTACTTGCTTCAAATACCTCACTTACTGTCTCAGCAAAACAATCAGATCCTGCATAATCAGCTCCAAACACTGAACCTGGCAGCATGGCTGATCATGTAGTTATTCAAACAACACCTCTCAGTAAATCTGTGATGGATGTCAGTTTGGAAGCCAGGAGGCTTAGTACTAGAAAGGAACTGACACAGCAGAGCCAAATATTCCTCAGATTTTACAATACTTGACTGAGATGCTTGACAAAGGCCTATCTTTTTCATCAGTAAAAATCCATGCCTCTGCCATCTCAGCTCATTACAGCACAGAGCCACTGATCTTTTCTCACCCTTTGCTAAAACAGTATCTTAGAGGGGTCAAAAATTTAAGACCTCCCAGAAGATCACCAATTCCTGCATGGGACCTCAATTTTGTGTTGGAAAAGCTCACCCTGCCTCCATTTGAACCAGCTACAGATATAAAGTTTTTATCATGGAAAACAGCTTTGCTCCTGGCAATTACTTCAGCAAGAAGGGTCTCAGAGCTACAGGCCCTCATGGCTGTGGAGCCTTTTGTCATATTTTATCCAGACAGGGTGTCCCTCAGGACCAATCCTTCCTTTACACCTAAGGTGGTTTCCAGTGTGGCTCTTAACCAAACTATTCATCTGCCAACTTTTTATCCAAATCCGCAGAACAAGTGGGAGCGGATTCTGCATTCCTTGGATGTACACAGACAACTAAGATTCTACTTGAGCAGGACTAAAGCTCTAAGAAAAACTGAGCAGCTACTGGTGGCATTTGCTGCAGGATCAGAGGTAAATGCTATTTCAAAGCAGACTATTTCAAAGTGGATAAGCCACTGCATTCATTTCTGCTACTTACATCATGGTAAACTGGTGCCCAAGGGCATAAGATTTCATTCCCCTAGGGCTGCAGCTACATCAGCAGTTTTTCTCAGAGGGGTACCAACCAAAGACATTCTAGAAGCTGCTACTTGGAGTTATGTTCATACTTTTACAAAGCATTATCATTTGCCTCTCTTCTCTAAGTCAAGGGCAGGCTTTGCCACTGCAGTTCTGCAGGGCCTTATAGCCGCCCCTAATGCTGTTTAGCTCCAGCCTCCCATCCATAGCTTTGGGATTCTACCCATGTAGGAAAGACCATAAGAAGGCTTAAAGACCGCATTATAGAGGGGCCAAAAATTATTATTTTTAATTATAGAGCATAAGTCAGAGATAAATAGGAAAGTACAAACTAATGCCTTCTATAAACATATAATGAAATTTGAAACACATAGATTTAAGTTTAGAGTTATAGACACTGTTGAGATAGGGATAAGAGGGGGTGATGTAAATAATCTTCTTGAGCTAAAAGAGCTGGAATGGATAATTAGACTACAAGCAGATGTCACCCCAGGTCTCA
Source organism: Protopterus annectens (assembly GCF_019279795.1). Taxonomy (NCBI): domain Eukaryota; kingdom Metazoa; phylum Chordata; order Ceratodontiformes; family Protopteridae; genus Protopterus; species Protopterus annectens. The sequence continues at coordinate 1,120,588,493 of NC_056730.1, read as the reverse complement.
ATAGTGCTATCAGTATAAAGCCAGTGTTGGTTCCAAGACAGTTAGAAAATTTATAACACTATAGTTAGGTTATTATAAAATTAATTAATAATTTTTTACTTTAAATTATGCACCTGTTATTAAGTTGTTATGAATTTATTTTGATATCATAAGAGCTTAGCACCCTCAGTATATGCCAGCGCTCATATGCTGTCTTCATGAAGGGGGCCCTGCTGCTGTTCAATTCAATGAAATTATGTGGACAGGATTAGACTCAACTACTGAAAGGTGTCATAGAGGCTTTCTTAGTGTGTGTAGATGACTGTTGGAAATAATGTACAAAATCTTAAAGAGAAGGGTCAGGGGTGTGTGTTAGAGCCTGTTTTTGGATTACTGACTGGTAGTGACACACTCCCTGAATTCAGCCATTCAGTAATCACTCCCATGGATGCAATCAATAGGGTTCACCATAAGTGGATGAAATCCTTCCTCCCTCCAGCTTCAGAGGAAGTTCTTTATCTCGGCCTGAGCTAGGCATTATCCTTTGCTGTTATTTCTTACCCCTGGTGACATGGATCCAAGAGTTTATAGCTGTGAACTACATTGGTGACGAGACAGTGCCAAGTTCCGACTCCGGCTGTGCTGCACCTACTGTTGGGTATGATCTTCATGGTGCCATTTGCATGTCTGAGACTGTGGGTGTATCACTAGACTGTGCTATCAGTGGCCAGACAGCAATCAAAACAGTGCTGTTGGTATTGGTGCCTTGATGCCAGGCGCTGGAGTGATGGACAGTTCCTGGCAGTCTTTCTGTGCTTCTTGTATTTTCCCTTTCAGCAGCTGAGCCCATCACATATCTTGATATTGGATGCTTTGTTTATTGGTTTGAGTTTCTCAGCTGGCTTCTAGACCATGTAGGGACCATGTGGGGACTGTGGTCCACCAAAAGAGGGAACTCGCCATCTGTCATTCAGAGCTCAGAGTAGTGCACTTGTCCTGAAAATGTTGGATAAGCAGCTGCTTGTGCACAGTGTCCTGATATTGTTAGATTGCTAGTCATTTATGTGGTATCTAAACAAGTATGGAGTACATTGCTGTACCCATTGCAAAAGGGATGCTGGGCTGACACTGGATTACAGATAGGAGTAGTCTTCAATCAGTGGTTCACATTTGTGTGGTAATGAATGACCTGTCATGTGTTCTGACACAGTCCTATCCTGGAGCTCCATGTTCAGATGATTTACCTTGTGATGACCTTATGGTAATGGGCACTTTGGAGCCTAACCTGTTTACTAGCCAGAAGATTGTGATATTTTCCTTCTGCTGTTTACAGCAAGACAAGTCACAGATAGTGATGGACACAGAATTACTTTCATGTATCTCAATCCATCAGGCTTACAAGTGAAGGCATCTGAAGGGATTGAGGCTTCCAGGAAGATAACCATTTGACCTCTGCTACCAAGTAGAAAAGGTTCTCACTTATATTTGTTTGTATTTTTTTACCTGGAGTTGAACATTGATCAACTTGGGACCTTTTTCAGCCTCAACTTTAGAGTACACAATAAAGAAAGCTATAATAAAATAGCAGCAGAAGTCATAACAGACAACAGTGTAGTGCACTACAATATAAAAGAGCTGAAATTTAGTACATGATTCTTGAAATACAGTATGTATGGTATGTACAGCATAACCCCATGTATTTAGCCTACAGATGATTCTGATCTGCCACAGACACCTTTATGGTCTTGGTTCCAGTTTTTCCTTGAAATGAATGCTTGTGACAGACAGGTATACTGAACGAGTACTTGTGAAGGGCAGAACTGTGGTCTGCTCAAGCTGGTCATTCCATTCAGAGTGCTGCTTCTCCACCCAATTCAGGACCCTGCCACCATGTGGGACCTGAATTTCTTATCAGTTAGACTTGCTTTCTCACAAGTTGTACCCTCTAGCTTCAGCAGTAGTGACTTTTTTTGGATGATATTTTCTTCATGGCTATAACCTTTACATGTCATATCTTAACATCTTTTCACTCCAGACTGTCATATGTAAGGAACCATATCTGGTCTTTGGAAATGATAGGGTTTCCCTCAGGATGAACCCATAATTCCTCATTGTGTTTTTTTTTCTTTGTGTGTGCGTGTGTATACGAACCATTCAGTTAAACTTCCTGATTCCTTTGCAGTGGCAACAAATGGGATACGAAGGCTGTTCATATCCAAAATGTGCACAAGCAGCTAAAATATCTTGGGGGTACATACGTTTAGGAAGATGGACCAGCTCATCTTTTTTTTCCTTTCAGGACTGCTTGCTATGGTCACGCAAATGTTTTCCAAGTGGATTGTTGACTGCTTTATTTTTGGCCTCAAGTCAGTCATGGTCCATTGATGAATGCTGCAGTCAAAGACCACTCAACCAGATTAGTGGCTTCTTTCAGTGCTTGAGTCAGAACATTTCTCTTTTGTAGATGTTTGTGTTTTGGTCAGCTGTGCTTTATCTGCCTGCATCTATCATTATTGCCTCCACCTTGACTTAGGAAGACAGAAAAAATTGAGAAGTCTGTTCTCTAGGGCTCAGTCTATTCCTCAGCTTCTACAACCCCTTTATCACATAAAGTTATGTCATTTGTGCATTATTTCCTGAGTATCAGATTGGAGTTTGACAGTGGCATGAGACTGAACTGACTGGCTCTGAGAAAAAACATATTTATGCATTCATCAGATGTCTCATTTTGGTGGATAGACATGTCTGAAGATAGGATTCTGCTAAAAAAATGGATGGAACTTCCACTGCCCCATGACCTTTACCCTTAGATCATCAGTGAGAGAGATAAGGGTGAAAATGGTTGTGCTCCAGGATTCATGAATAAAATAAAACAATTTAGTGCAAACAAGTATTTCTTAATGTCAAATGTTGGTTGCCCTGTTTAGTAAAGGGGTATAACATGATAATCAGAAGGAGACGATGACTGAGAGAGTAAATTGCTAATATTATACAACAGATAGGAGATTCTGTAAAAAGAATTGAGTGCTGCTTACTTTGTCATGCATATGGGCTGAGTTTTGCTAATTAAAAACAAAAAACAAAACCAAGTCCTTAGATTTGTACCTTGTCTTGGTTTAGCTGTAACAAACAGGATGAGTGTACGACTACATTCCAGAAGCAACCAGAAACCAAAAGAGAATAGAAAATAGGAGACCATGTTTTGAATTTAAATCAAAATGAGTAATGTAAAGTATTGACTGTAAACAATCATGGAAACAAAAGCATGACCAAATGATGTTTTATACTTGGACCTTTTCTAACAGCCCCCCAGAATACTTTGATGTCTGTTAAGACCACATGTAAATTGTATTCCTGACACTGCTGCCACTGTTTAAAATGAAAGACAAGTTAAGTTAGAATGACTAGATGCTGTAGCCAAATAACTTGTTATAAAAATGTCGGTTATATATTTTTTACAAAATCCTACTATATGGAGAGTCCTTTTTATAATCCACGAAGGACAAAACTCTTTATTATGTACCTGCCAATTAAGAAGGTTATTTTATTTATTTATTTACTGGGAAATTCCAACTGGACACAGGCCCTTTTTCAGCGGAGGCCCAGGGAGAAAAGCTCTACAGAACAATAAATGAGCAGCAGAGTACATGAAGAACAATTGAATATACATACAATAGCAAATAATACATACCGCAGCAAACATTAGCTATACATACAATATGAAACATAGTAATGAACAGATATATCAAATATCTAGCTAGAGGCTAGGAATAAAGGTAGGATGTATATACAGATAGTACTAAGCTCAGACAGATACAGTTCTAATCTCATATACTTAAACCTTATATACAAATATTGCACTAAAAAAAATGCAACAAAAAGTCAAAAGACAACCTGTTGGTAAAGGTAAGCCGCTGCATGACAAACACAAAGGCAATAGCAGCAGTTATACGAAGTATTCTTCCAAACCACATAAACCATATATCCAAAAACTTTTAATGTTCAGTAAGCACTTTCACCACTATGCATGGCTTCATCAGACCATATACATACATAAACACATATAAAGCCATTTAAAACCTTTTTATACAGCTCATTAACTTTAAATAAGTTATAGGGTCAATCAGATTGTAAGAGAACACCCCTTTGCTAATCACGTCACTGCAGTAGCATGCTATACTACTAAACTTAGAAAACAAACCAGTTTGTTATTGATTCATCAACATTAAAATATGTAAAACTTAATCTCTATAGATAGCATGATAGATTATTCATATAATACTATAAATATGTATGCTTCGATCATTTATATCACAAAATAATTGATAGCTTTGTCAGTATATGCATATTATTTAAATTAGGATCTATCCAAAAGCGCTTATTACATTCACTACAAACTCTCTTAAAACATTATTTAATTTTTTATATTTTAACCTTATATAAGGCAAATTTATATTGCCCTACTAATAACATTTTCTAATATACATATAGAGCATTCACCTCATATCACAACAATCAATATTATGTCATTTAAAATGGGCACACTACCTCAATCACTGAATTGCATTGTCCATCAAAAGTTATATAACTCCCATCATTCTTCAAACATAATAAATAAAATGATGTGTGTATTTTGCATTTCCATATACCCTGCCAATGTCCATACATCTACAGTTCATTTGTATTTATATAATAACACTTCACCTCCTTCTATTATGCATCTGCGTAGACTCAGAGGCTTCTGTATGCATACCATAAGCCATCGTAACTAGTTCTGGTATTTACTTCCCTATTCGGAAGACCTCCGTATGTTTGCAGCTTTGATGCACATGCTCAAGGGTTTCATTATACTAAACATAAACTAAAAGGCTCATTCTCAAGCCACCTTTTAATTATTAATCCACGGACCATAACTGCTACACTCATATCATCATTCCAATTCTATATGACAACTTTGCCAGTCATCCTTTCATATTCAAAACTATGCATAGACCCCTTAACTCTACATATGTAGTCTGATTAATATGTTTATTCATTCAATGTTCATTTTTTAGTTCTTCCTTATAGCCATCAACATAATAACCCTAGCCTATCATACCTATATAAAGTCCCAGGGTACTGTAGACATATAATTGCTACATTAATATAAAGCCTTATACTATATGTCATATATCAAACATATATATCTAGGGTATTCTTACAGATATTAAAACAATAATATAATAAAGATGCCTTACAAAATTTTTGTAAGCAATTTAGATGTTATTCAGGGATTATTCACCCCCCTATTATTCTGTAATAAAGGCTATACAAGATGAAATAAATATAGCACAAATACCTTATATTAATATATAATGGTATTAAATCTTTTCAGTATTCCCATATAATGATTGTATCTTATAAATATACTTAAACAGCCTCTAAGTTATACACTAACCATCAGTACTGACATCATATAGATATGAGACGATCTCATAATTCATACAACATGCCTTACCAAAGAATATATGTATATGTTTATGCCTCATAGTTATATTAAAAATCTATAGATGGAAAACCAATCACTAATATAAATATTTTCCATATTCAAGCAATCATAGAAATGATAAAGCATACCCTATCAAATAAGAAATCTAATAGAAATTTCTAATATATTATTATATAATATTGTATGAAGTCATGGTTGTCTATATGCAATGTCTAATATACTTATAACATTATAACTAATGATTTGTTCATAGTCTACTATAATGGCAAATACTAATAAGTCAGTTAACTATACCACATTTCGTATAACATGTCATGATTATAACATTGCACTTAATAAGATATTCATCATTTGATATAATAGCAAATACTAATAAGTCAATGCGATGCACTACATTTCATATTTATAGTCCATATCAACCTCAGCTGCAAGTTCTATTGATATAGCAGCATACTAAAACTGATGCACATCCATAATGTAAGGTAGCATTCCATAAAAAAAAAAAAATGTTATACATATACATGTGTTAACTAAATAAGTCATCCTTTTTCTTATATATATATATATATATATATATATATATATTTATATATACATGCTCATTATTGTATATGTAATAGGATGGATAGCTAAGCTACTTCCTAGACACCCCACATGCTTCTAGAGTACTTGTGATGGATATTCTACCATTTAGTCCCATTGCTTTATCTGCTGTAAGTTTTAATATCCACCTCACTTTTTTCTATTAGATTCCATACATTACCCATGCTTTGCCCAAGTATAACCTGTTCTAATGCTATTAATTTAAAATCATGGTGTTTTGGGCACGGAGTCCTTATTCCTTATACTGTTAATATGTTCTTTTATCCGTTCTGTAAAGGTCTTGGGTTTGATCACTATAAGTAGATTTTTGCTCCTGGAGCATAGTGGTCTAGTGGAGCAGTAGGGCTGGAGAAGGTTTTGAAGGGATGGGACTTTGAGGATGGTTTACTATCTTGTGGGTGAGAGAGAGAGTTGTTTCTGGTGAAGAAGTTGAGGGAGTTCAAGCCAGTCAAGTTCTCTAAGAGAGATACAATGGTGTCTGCGATAAGATACACCAGTGGCAAACTTAGCAATTTTATTGTAGCAAGCCTCGAGCTTGTTTAGGTCTGTTTGTCTAAGGTAGATAAGTATAGAAGAGGTGTAGAGTAAAGTGGAAATTAGGTGGGAATTGGTAGCAGAAATTCTGGCTGTCTTGGCGAGGAATTGTTTATGTGCAATTCACTTAGTTTTTTGTGAAACTTATTTATGGTAAGAAATGTGAGTATCAAATCTGAGAATGTTATCAATCTCAACACCAAGTAGTTTGGTGTGTTCTGTTGGGGGAGATGACAGTATTGTCTTTGGCTACAATATCAAAGTGGGGGATAATTTGGTTAGGTTTAGTGGGTTGAAAGATAAGGAGTTTAGTCTTGCTCGGGCTGAGTAATAACTGGGCATTAGATAGCCAGCTTTCTACAGATGAAAATCATGTGTGATCTTGTGAAGTTCAGGTATAGTTGGGGCTGAGGAGATGAGGGTGGAGTCATCTGCATACTGTATAAGAGAAGCATGCTTGGTGGCTGTGAATAGATCATTGGTGAAGAGTGAGAATAGTAGGGGACCAAGGATGGAGCCTTGGGGAACACCGAGTGTTACAGTTAGTCGAGAAGATAGGTATTTATGCCAGAGAACTGGTTTATGATGGCCAATTAGCTGTGAAACCAATCAATTAGCTGATTGGGGAAAGGATAGGCTAGTGAAAACAGAAATTAGCAGTTTGTGTGAGACCATATCAAAAGCCTTGGATACATCCAGAAATATAGCAGAGGAGAACAGGCCATTATTTTTTGAGAATGGATGCATTTCTCAAGTATCTTGGAAAGTGGAGAAAAGATGGTTATGGGGCATTAATTTGAAAATTCAGTGGAGGAGCCACCTTCATGAAGGGGAATGATGTGGGATATTTTCCACAGTGTGGGGACATAGCTTTATGATAAGGACCAATTAATTAAGATAGAGACTGCATAAGCTACGGCTTCTGCTGCTATTCTTAAGTATTTAGAGGGGAGATTGTCAACTGCAAGTTTTGTAGGCTTAAGTTTCAATAGAAGTTTTTTTTATATATAGGAGGTTGGTACTGATGAAAAAGAAAAGACTGTGGGCAGAGTATTTGGTTTTGATGTAGGGAGAGTGAGTAGAGGGTTGTGTTGTTTAGTCAAAGACAGAATGGTTTCAGTAAAGTGTTTATTGAATGAGTCAGCAATACTGCTGGAGGAAGGGGGAGTGGTAGGTGGGGGGATGCCTACTTTACCTGGGTGGAGAATGGAGTTTATTGTGGACCAGAACTGCTTAGGGTTGTGATGGGAGGAGTTTAGGGCAGACTGATAATATTGGGATTTCTCTTATTTTATTTGATTTTTGACCTTGCTGCACAGCTCTAGGAATGACTGTCTAGAGGAGGGGGTTTTTGTTAAGTGCCAGTGCTCCCAGGCCTTATCTCTGATTTTCATTAGTGCCCTGGTGCTTTTTTGGAACCAAGGGGAGTACTGTGTTTTGACTCTAGTATTTCTTATGGGGGCACGTGTGTTTAGGATGTTTAGGAAGGTGCTATTGAAGAAGTGGATGGCTTCATCCAGATTGAGGTACTTTAGTGGTGTCTAATCACATTTTTGAAGGGATGAGATAAAGGAGAGAGGGTTAAAGTTTGCCCTATTTCAGATGTGCCTATAGAAGATGGGTTTAGTATAATTCAAGTGGTGTCTCAGAAGGAATTTTGGAGTGCAACAACCAGCTAAGTATGAGTGAGGGTCTTTATTAACTAATATCCAGTCGAGAGTAGTATGCTTGTTAAAGGTTTTATTTATCCCGGTAAGTGACTGTATTAGTTGGGAGAAACCATGAAGGTTTAGGTGGTGGGCTGGGTGATTGTTACTACAACATAGCAAGTTGATATTAAAATCACCTAGGGTTATGGTTTCCTGGAGTAGGGCATGGTTAACCCAGTTTAGGAGGTTTTCCAGGGGTGGGATGTTTTGGCCAGGTGGGAAGTAGCATCCTAGGATGTTCATTGTTTTATTTGGGTTTAGTTTGAGGTTGGTACATAGGATTTCTTCATTTCCAATGTGGGGGGGGGGGCAGATGTATTTGGATCTGGATGTTGAGGTGGTGTTTAAACATTAGAGCCACACCACCCCCTTTCTTAGATAGTCTAGTTACTTGAAGAATGTTATAACCTGTTGAGAGTATTTCCTCACTTTTGATGTGAGGTTTGTGCCAGGTTTCAGTCAGGATGAGAATATCTGGAGAGTATAAGGCTATGTTGGCGTTTAGGTCATGGGTATTATTAGTTATACTTCTGATATTTAGACACATGAACAGGAGGTCAGATGGCTTTCTGTTGGATGTTAGTTGTGAGAAGGAGCAGCTATTAGGCAGATTTTTAGGTGAGGTGTTGGTAATGGTAGGACCAGGGTTAGGGTGGATATCACCACTGAGGGCTAATTTAGATAGAGCAGTAAACATAAGTTTTATAAATCTGGTAATTAACTTGTCATATTTATGGGATATTTTTTCTTTGAATGTAATAGGTGACTGGCAGTATGGTTGGTGTATTGGGATGGAGATTGCAATGGTATGACAAGTGTGTCTATTATGGGGTTCTGGTAGGATGTAAGGTGTACAAGAAGAGTGCAGTTAAGGAGTGTAAGCACATTAGGTAGTAGTACAAATGTGTCAGGTGAGCAGTTAGATTGTAAGTGGATGTGGTACTGTGGGCGGTAGAGAAGATAGGCTACTAATATTGTTCTGACTGGTTGCTGGTTATTGGGAGCAGTTAGTGCCTAGAATAAATCTAGATGTAGTGGGGGCAGGGAGGGGCATGAAATGAGCCCATTTGTAGCATGGGTGAACGGAGTAGGGCTTAAACCCTTCCAAGCTGTGGATCACCAGGTAAGTATCTGATGGCTTACCAGTGAGCAGAATTCAACTGCTGATGAGCACTTGTGTCCTGATGGGAGACTAGTAATTTATAGATGGCTCCATAAACAGCAGGAATCTAATAAGACTTAGTACTGGTTAACTTACTGAATATTTCCTTTTTCCTGGTGTTAGTGTCCCTGCTGGTGAGTGCCTCCTGCGAAGATGCAGATTTGATATAAAATGTTAAATTATAATAAATATATGAGAAAGTGACTTGGAAAATTGAATGCACTCATAACAGTGGCAGTTAATGATGTTTATAGTAATACCTATGGAATAAATGTCTTAGTTTACATCATAAACTCTATGAGAGGCAATAGATTGCATTTTGCTGATTTGGTTTAAAACTTATTAGGAAATTAAATCTAAATAATGGACTAAGCCGATGCAACAAACTAAACCAAACTAAAGATAGTGAAACCACAATAAAGGCACAATGATAACTAGTGCTTTCATTCACTTTAATTCCAGGGCTCTTGTCTTTTCTGAAGAAGTTCACATTTGGAATTAAAGTGAATGAAAGTGCTAGTTATCATTGTGCCTTTATTGTGGTTCGATACGCATTTCACTATCTTTAGTTTGGTTTTTAGGAAATTATTGACAGAATAAACATAGATTTTGGTAGTTGCTTTTGAGGAAAAAAATTCAGGCTACTCATAGTATGGGTCTGTTTCTTGAAGCCTGAAGTGTCATTGTGCAATTTTATCTTCAAATGGGATTTCAGAACCTTTGTAATATGGCATTTCTGGACCAGCCTTTTAGAATAGAAGTACAGAAAGAAGATGTAGCTGCTGCTGGTATGATGTTCCAAAGTATGTTAACTTCAATAAATATATGAATATAGCCATGACTTTATCAGTAATATTTTGAGGCAGATGTGTCAGAATACTTTTCTTTGGAGTGCATGTCATAGACTTTGGTTATTTTTGGCCATGTCTGTATTAAAAGGAGGTTTCACAGTCCCCATGCAAAATAGACATTTCCAGCAGAACCACAGAACTATGACAAAGTCCATGAAGTAGAGCTGCATAGATACTGCATTAAAACTCTCAACTAAAATTGTGTAGAAAGTATGAAGTTGTGGTCATTTGTTCAAAGTTTCTTAGAAAAAAGAAACATTAAAAATTGTTAGTAAGTAGTCATCTGCTGAGTAATGAGAATGGCTTGTGGTGTAGGGATGAAAAGTGTTGTACAAGTCTGTATATTTTAAGGTTATGGTTGGGAGCTGCTGGGTACTGAATCTGTAGTGTGATGTTGGGTGGATGGCTGGTTTCACCACTGTATCCTAGCTCACATCACTGAAGACCACTTAGCAGTCCATCCCCAGAAGCATCTTGTCAGGGCTGCTATTGACAATCAAATGACAGAATATTACATTGCCTCTCTCTCTCTGTCTGTCTACATTGGCAGATATACATGTCCAGCTGCATGCCCCCAAACATGGTCCAAACAGAGCATCTTCTGTGGTACTACAGAAGATATTTGGCACATGCTGCTCAGGCCATACAGTCCAAAGCTGCACCCAAACACTGGTGTCAGCAGACATAGGAGGTGTGACCACTCTTAGATGATGCTGAGCAACCCAGATTTGTTTTCTTTATCATGTATATTTGTGTGTGTGTGTGTGTGTGTGTGTGTGTGTGTACATGGTGCACAGCTGTATAGGGTGCTTTCCTGTCCTGTTTCTACAGTGCTTAACTTGTCATTGCCAAGTCTCCTATGACATGCTGACAGTGTCTGTGCACTGTTGCATAACACCATCACATGTAATGTCATGACATATGCCTCATGTATGCCTTCTCTGTCATGCTTCTTTTGTTTGCCATTCATCAGCATTGCTGTGTGTGCCACTGTACATTGCTATAGTGTTTATAAACATCATGCCATAGCAGTGGCAGTCATGTACATGCATAAGGTCACCCTAAACCATAGTAGCCCAACCTTAATACAGGTTCTGACAACACAGATTTGCAATTTCCTAATGTTTCCATGGCCAGCTTAATAGATATAGGCATCCTGAGACAATGTAGTAATTGTATCATGTACTCCCCATTTAATCCTTTAAGAAACTAACACAGTATGCGAGAGATGTGCAGACATAACTTCCTTGGAGGAAAAAATCCTGCTTACAAAAAGGTTGTCAAAAACACACACACAATACATCCTTCACAAGTACTGCTCACTAAACATATAGACCATCTTATTAGAGACACTTGAAAGAAACCTCTCCAAACCTCAAAGACCTTCTGAGACATCAAACTGCAACACCTACCCTTAGCAATCACTAAAGTTCACACCAGAAGCAACATCTAACACTACACATAAGTCTACATGCAATAATCCTCCAAGAACAAAACCCATAAGGGAAGCAAACACTTTACCTAGTACTCTTGTCATAGGGGATTCTATTGTATGACACACAGATACTCCTCTCACCAGGATGGACAAGGAGAAGATAATGGTTACTTGCCTATCTGGAGCCAGGATCTGCAGTATCATGCACCCACTCAGATCACTGCAGCACAGGTACCAATATGATTCTATCACAGTGTATGTGGGAGTAAATGACCTGAGGTTCGTCACTTGACAATATGAAAAGAGACGTTATAGATCCCTCTGAATTTTTGTCACAGGTACTTGTCTAGCACTGAGAAGCATTCTACCTTCACCAATGATGATGCGACAGTATGAACAGAAAATGACTGATTTTAAAAACTGGCTTAGTTTCTGGTTTCACTCGAGGGGAATCCTCATTGGTGGAGTCTGACCACAAAGCCATTTCTCTCAAAATAAAATTCAGCCTGGAAAATCCAACTGAACCTGTAACAGTTAAGCACAATACCAAAAAAAACTACATCCTATTTAGCGATTGTCAAAATTCATGCCTCCCCCAAACCCTGATAACACAGTAACCTATGCAGAATTATTTACAGAAACCCAGTACAAACATGTAAATGACTGCATTAAGCCTGCCATGCATAATAGAAGTAAGCCTAGATCTAATGGAAAAAGCAAACCACATCGGTGGAATTATTACTTTAACAGGCTATACAGTAAAAGAAAAAAGTTATGGCCAAAATCAGAAAGAGCAACTCTCGTAGAGACAAGCTCTCTGATTCAACTAAGTAAGTAACTAAAAGTTTTAATAAAGACCAGCAAGGTCAATTATGAGGTCAGGATAGCCTCTCAGACTAAGGACAATCACAGGCCTTCTTCAGCTATGTTGGGAATCTTAAAGGTAATACTCAACAGTGTGCAGAAGAGCTGGTCAATGGCTCAACCTTCACTCACCAGTGGCATAGAAAATCTACTGGCTTATATTTACCTCTAACTTCACCCCCAACTACCCCCTGTGAAATTCCTTCTGACATATCCCCCAACTATCAACAGGGAGCAGGTCCTGGAGGTGCTCACTAATGCCAAAAAACTCTGCTTCAATGGGCCCCGATAATATCTCTGGTTGCCTTCTAAGTAGCCTAAAACATGGCCTAGCAGGAACACTTGAGACACTCTTCAGCTACAGCCTCCAAATGGTTATCTGCTAGGTGAATGGAGGGCCACAATGGCAAAGGCAGATCGTGCTATAGGACTGCAGCCCCCCACCTGTAGAAAAAAAAGAAAAGAATAAAAATTAAAAAGAGTCCCCCCACCTGTAGAAAGAAAAAAGAAAAAAATTGCGAGTCCCAGAACTCCACGCATGAGTGCCTGGAGTTCCTGGTACTCAGAACTCCAGACTGCTGTGTTAGGCAGTTCGGATAGGGAAGAAAGGGATCTCTGCCCTGCCAGCCCAGAAGTCTGTGCGATGATGACCGGAAGGACACTGGACTGCATCACCCGCAGGCTCAAGCCTACTCTTGTGACATCTCGCAGGGAAACAGCTTGCACGGGCTGCTACGGGAATGGATTTTTATCTGCTGCTAGCTATGGAGGACGAACGGAGTTGCTGCTATGGAGGTAGGGTGCTATGAACAGAGTTTGATCTATGGAGGTGTGTGTGTGTGTGTGTGTGTGTGTGTGTGTGTGTGTGTGTGTGTGTGTGTGTGTGTGATGCCCCAGTTGCTACATACTGGTGGCTAGAGAGAACACATGGTGGTGGGTAGAGAACACTCAGGCTTAAACCCTTTACCTTAGGTGCAGGTAGTAAGGGCCTGAATTCTCTACCCACCACCATTTGTAATAAATTTGCAGATTTTTGCATCATATTTGTACTGCTCCTCATAAAATTTGTGGTTTCTGTTTGTTTGTTGTTCCTGGCAAAGTCAGTAGTGCAGTGGTGCACTGGTAGCATTGTTGCCTGACAGCTACAGGTTCTCTGGTTTGATTCTTCGCTGGGGTGCTTTCTGTGTGGAGTCTGCATGTCTTCCCATCTTACAAAAACATGTGTCTGGAGTGTTTCTCCCTGCTCTGCTGAAAATTGGCTTTTGTTCTAAGTCAGACTCTCCTGGTTAACAAATGTTAAATAAAAATAACAGGCATTTGAATTTCAGACTTCATATTCTTCAGAAAGTACATGACCATTTATTCTAGCAATTTTCTAAGTTTATAACATGGATATTTGAAATTTGTCCTTATTTTTGGGACTGTATTCCCCCATTATTGGCTTTGTCTAGGTTTTTTGTGCTAAGGTTGAGAGCTATGGTGATAACTGAATTCACTGAATATGTTTGGGGGCTGTATTCCCCCATTACTGGCTTTGTCCATGTGTTTTTTGCTAAGAGGTTGAGAGGTATCGTGAGAACTGAATTCACTGAATATGTTTGGGGGCTGTATTCCCCCATTATTGGCTTTGTTCAGATGTTTTGTGCTAAGAGGTTGACAGCTACGGTGAGAACTGAATTCACTAAATGATAGTCATTTAAGTTTCAGTCTTCCTCTCTTTCACAAAATGGCTGATTTGGCATGTTGCTCTGACTGTTTTGCATAGGGTTCCCCTGGGTTCAAGACTTGGCAGTGAAATGTATGGTGGTAACACATCATTTTATTGTAGCAACTTTCCAACATTATACAAGCAATGTTTAAAATGTGTTCCTGGTTTTTGGGCTTTTGTCCGTCCCCCCCAATAAATGTTGGCTTTTTCCAGATTTCTTGTGTTGCACAGTTCAGAGATACAGTGGAGTGTTGAGATTTTACAAGGAGCTGAGAGCTGCAGGGGAACAAAAGTTTAGTACTGCTTGTGATGAGTCTACTTGCATTGTTAATAGCACAACATGTAGTGTACTTGCTTTTGATGCAGAAGGCTGTGGGTAGATGCATTGTTGATGCTATACTGTGTTGTAAATGGGGTGGATGCTGCAGTCCTTTTTGGCAAAGATACCTAGTAACTATGAACCTGTTATCAGTTTGCCATCCATTCTCTACTGCAATATTACTAGCTTATCATTTTTTTAATGCAACATGGGCAATTTATTCCTCAAGGGCAACAACTACTTTATTTGTAGATAAAACAATGACATATAAAGTTGTTTGCTAGCAGCAACCTCTTCATTAGTTACAGATTTCTTTAATGTGGAATTTAGATTACTTTTACTTCTTCAGAGATTGTGCATATTTACTGATACTGGTGGACTATAAACGTTTGAGTAGACTTTTATGATGGAATGTAAGTTTGAATAGACTGCAAACTAGGCGCCATAATCAACTTTCCAGCCGACACAAGCATCCTCCAAAAGGGCCTCATAGAAACAGACAACTGGTGCCAGAGCCATGGCCTCAAGCTAAATGCCAAAAAGTGTATAGTCATCCCCTTTGGCAAAAACAAAGTGCCCACAAATTACCACATAGGTGGTAATCCATTAAGTACAGAAGAAGTAATTAGGGACCTGGGGACCCAAGTTGATAGCAATCTCTCATTTGAAAACCACGTGGCCAAAGTGGTTAGAAAAACATTTTATATAGCCCACCTAATCATGAAGGGATTCACATCTAGATCAGGGGAGGCCATTGTGCCTCTTTACTCATCCCTCATCAGGCCCATAATTGAGTACAATGCCCCTTTTGGGATGTACCTTACCAGACACCTGCAGCAACTGGAAAGACCCCAAAAGTACCTCACCAAGAGGATCAAAGGACTCAAACAGATGCCATATGCTGCCCGGTTAAAGAAACTCCAGCTCTACTCAGTGGCATACTGCCTGCTCAGAGGCGATCTATGCCTGACATATAAAGCCATGTCCAACCCGGAATTAATGGACATGCTGCACCTCAGAAAATCCAAATCCCATCGAGCTACGTGCTCGAGAGACTTGAACCTCAGCACTGAAATAAATAGGACATGCTGGAGGGACAGATTCATAACCCAGAGGCTCCTTTCACTCTGGAATAAAATCCCAGTCCAGGTTAGGCAGAGTCCCTCATTGACTCTCTTCAAGAGGAATCTTGATGAGTGGATGGGAGATTGTAGGTTTACCCCGGGTATCACTTATGTGTCACTGTTAGATAGAGGCACAGTATACTAACCTCAAAAAAGGGCATAGCAAAATTCATTTAAAATGTGTGGCGAAAGCCAAACACACTCTGGCTAGGCTTATAAATGCCCTAGGGCAGATAGCCTAGTATGAGCCTATGAACCTATGATGGAAATGTTCTGAATTGGGCAGTTTTGTCATTATTGGTGCATGCATTTTATTTCATTGTTTACTGGAAAAATGTTCAAAACAATAATCCCTCTAACAACTGTACTGTATTGTACAAGGAATATAATTTAATACAATCAGGAAGGTGTATCAAAGAGCATGTTTATGTTTCTTGTTCAAGGGGCCTATGATTTGAAAACAGCCCAAAGTTAATCTTTATCTGCCACTGGCAAAATGTATTTTCTTTGAATGTGGGTTTCAATGCTGTTTCAATGAATGTGAGTTTCAAGGGCAGAGAAGTTTTAATGCCAAGTCTATTTTCATTGTATTACTGCATTTCTTTGTTTAGCAGATATCTATTAGGGTTTGTGCTGTAAAATGCAAAATAAAACTTTCAAATGATTTCCAGATAATCGCAGAAGTAAAGCAGTATACACATTACAGTGTTTATGGTAAATGGGGAGAAATAACCAAGGAATGAGACATTGGAATGGCTGCAGGGGGGAGGCTCCATTCGACCATGATTTTGTGAGACAGCCCCGGCTGAACTGTACCTCTCAACTGTCCAGATTTTTGCAGAATGAATAGATTTTTGCTTCTTATTTTTGGTTTGTTCCTTATAAAATTTGTGATTTTCTGGCAAATCATTTAGGAATGAAGTCACTAAATAATGACAGACATTGAGTTTCAGACTTTATAACCTTCAGAAAAATGCATGCTAGAGCAAGACCTGTTATTCTATCAACATTCTTAAGTTTATACAAGAGCAATTTTAGTACTGTTTGTATGTTCCCCCAATATATTTATTTGGCCTTGTCCAGATTTCCTGCATTGAGGTTGAGAGGTACATGCAAATAAATCGCTTTATAGAATTAGGAATATCCAAACCTCTCAACTGTCTCCAATTTTGGCTCAAAATGTTGCACTCCCCTATAACCCCTCCACAAAATGGCAATTTTGGAAGAAAATGTGGAGGGTTTTCAATTATAAATAACTGTAATGATCAGAGTTATAGATTACTTTTATTTCAGAAATTCATGTGGATGCTCTTATTTTGCTGGCTGCTCGAGTTAACAGTACTAATATTAAAAAGGTGTCCCTTCTTTGACAGGTTCCCAGCTGTATTGTGTGGCAATTTAATATTTGTGTATCACATTTTTGGCCTGTTTTTCATAAAATTGTGGTTTTCTGACAAATCAGTGGCAAATTATTAAAGATTGAAGTTAGAAAATAATGGCAGACATTTGAGTTTCAGATTTCATACCCTTCAGAAAATTCATACTAATGCAAGACCTACTACTATTCTATTATCTTTCTAACTTTATAACAGCAATATTTAAACATTATCCTTATTTTTGGGCCTGTGTCCCACTTCTGTGTATGGCTTTGTCCAGATTTCTTGCTCTGGGGTTGAGAGATGAGTGTCAGAGCCATCACCATCAGCCAGAGACATTTCAAATTGTGACATACTTGTTGCACCCCACTCCCCCATGTACTGACTCTGGATGTGTCCAAGCAAGGCAAGGAGCAGTTATGCAGTTTAAGCACCCTCAAAGGTTCCTCTCCAGGAGAATCCAGGGTATGAATACCCTGTCCTAGACAGATCACCTTAAGATCCTATCTCTGTACTAGTCTCCTACAGGTTACTTTGAGGCGATGTATGCCTAGCATATAAGGAGTCCTTGGATCCAGCTCTGATGGATCTCTTACATATCCACAAGACAGACAACACCAGAAACACTAGATCTAAGAACATGAACTTTGTCTGCAATATAAATAGAACCTGCTGAGGGACTTGTATGTGTCTGAAAGAGTTCCTGCTCTGTGGAATAAGCTCACCGTCTGTGTGAAGAAGAGGTTATCCCTAACTCTTTTCAAAAGAAACCTTGATCATTGGATGGGAAATTGTAAATTCACCGCTGGCTTGGCCCTCATGTCTCTGATGGACAGAGGTAGAGAGTAAGTAAATTAATCCCCATCTAATATGCCCCCCACATACCTAATTCTTAGCTACCTCCTTGCTAACATACCCCACTGTGTACGCATCCAGGGAACTCTGAGAGAAAACTGGGTTGTGTTGCATGGCTAGGTTTGTAAAGTCCCTGGTGGTTGTTACCCTAGTATGAACCTATGACTGTATGCTTGTGAATCTGTGGGCCATTCAGAGTCACTATCTAGAACTGCAAATGGTAATTTGATGTCTGATAAAACAGGAGCTTTGGAAAGAGGCTGCATTTGCAGGTTTGAATGGGAGACTTCCTACAGAGGCCTTATTGTGACAAAAGGAAAGTATGACCACTTAATCAGGAACTATGCTGTTCAGAGTAAGTATTAGAACTGGGCCTACACTTGGAAAAAAAAACATTATCTTACTAGTAACAGGGATGATTTAAAATAAATGTGCAAATTAATTGAGGGTAGTATAATGATTATTAAATACATTTTACAATTGTACTTTGATTAATCCGTAACTGAATTTGTAACAGTTGTAAAAATGTTTTACAGATAACAGATTAGCTTGCAAATTATTATTTAGACTGTCTAATTAAAAGTGGACAGTTTTACTGTGTCCTCTATATAGTCTTCCATGAATGAAGACCCTTTGTTCTGGTGTGCAAAGAGTCATATGCTTTTGTCTTCCCAACTATATTTTCCTGGCAAATTGAACATATGTAGTACAAACAGCTCCACAAAAAAAAAAAAAAGAGGAATGCAGAATTAAGGAGTACTGGAGAAAAAAAAGGAGTAATCCATAACATTTTGTATTCAGCATTCTGAGGTAGAAATCGTCAAGAACACTTTAGAAGGAAATCTAAGTAATCCCATATTAGCACTTCATGGTCAGAGGCTAAATAACAGACACTGCAGGTCAGTATGAGGGAGAAGAAGAAATGGTCATTAGGGGATGGGAATCAAGACTGTAAAAAGTGACAACAAAAATGCACTTTAGATTAGTATGAGAAATAAAAAGTCACTGAGAATTTTCTTTGGAATGCAATTAAGTCATATTAAATATTGGTTATGTGATCTTGGTTCAGCATACAATTTTAATGATAGACTCCTGAGTGGGGTGAGTGAAAAATGTGAAGTTTATCCAAGTTATAGGGCATCAGAATAACTTGTAGCTGTCCCTGACAGAGTCAGCAAATAAAACTATAGTTAGAGTTTCACAGACAGCAAAGTGAAAGAGAGATGGAAATGAAACTGTAAGAGAATACTAGTGCCAATACTATGTAAATACTGGCATCGGGTGACTTAATGAGATGGTTCCCAGATGCACATTTAACAGCTGAAAGAAGGTGTTAGTGACTGTTCCCGGTCTTTCAAGGCCTAACAAGAGGGAAATATGATATTCTAGTATTAGTTTTGTTACATGAAGACATAAATAATTTACTGAATAATTCTGACAAGGCAGATGTTTTGAGTTGAGTCCATCTGGCCATCAGGAACAGATTAGAGAACACCTCACCAGGCCTGATGCCAACACTGGGTTCTGATGCCCCTTTTCTTTGTGAGATTCTGTGATTCTTCAACCATCATAGAGATAACATTTTAGATTGCTCTTTACCTGACTTCTCTTCTTAAGACAATTTTGCCCACAATGACCCTGCCAAAACCATAAAATCGCAGACATCATAGCTGAAAGGATAAGAAGTATATGAGTCCTCCATCACAAGGTCATAGTCCCAGGAGAAGTATTTGGCCTTTTTAAGGACTGTGGCTGCAGTTCTCTGTAGGGCACAATCTATTGATTATGTAGTTTTGTTGAAAGACTTCAGATGCTCACATGGGAATAATGAATGTATGTGGAAGAGGTTGATTAAAATGAATATTTGCCATGTCTGACCTCAAGTGATGAATTGTTTTTGGACTTCTATATTAGCTATGGACTGTCCATAATCAATTCCCATTTTAACAACCTCTTTATATTTATTTCTCTCATTTCACATTACATGCATTTCAAAAATATTGATTACTGTTATTACTTTCAATATAATATAATATAATTCTCTCATTTCACAGCATGCTTCGTAGCCATTGTATCTATCTTCATTGTGGAAAGACAACGTGTAACAGATTGTGAAACTTCTTTGTTCTCCCTTCCATTCTATTTTATCAAATGGGGCGAAAGGTATATATATATATATATATATATATATATATATATATATATAAAACTTAACTAAAGAAAATGTTTTATGACCTCCTATTCTCAATGTCCTTAGTTGCCATTATATGCCCTGCACATTTAGTTTCAGTTTACACCATTTGTCATTACCAGCTGTGTAACCTAATCTTCCTTTATTGTTATTATTTGTCTGTACTTATAATGCAGCACTTTCCAACATCTCCTAAAAGTCTCCATCAGGAAGTAGGTATCCATGCCTGTCACATTGCCCTGTGAAAATGCACTGAAACTCTACTAATGGTTTCCACAATCCCTCCTTCCCTAAGATAATGTTTCTCCATCTGTATTCCTCCTTTACCCAGTACTGTGACATATAAAACATTATCCATGAATTAATGTACAATATTGCTTTCATACGTACCTTGGGATTTTTATATAGTCATACTTTATACCTTGACATTTTTATATAGTCATACTTTATCTATACTAAGTTTTTACCAGTTCTTATCTTGCCCGCCCTTCTAACAAAACATCAGCTCAGCCAAACAAAAAGGGGGCAAAAAAAGGAAAGGAATAAAATTAACAATAATTTTAATTTTTACTCAGATTTTGACATTTGTGGATGTTTTACGTGGAGTTTTTTTTTTTTCAGTCGTACCGTGAGCTGCTGTAAAGTTTTAAGAAGATGAATAATTTAGGAACGCGAAGTGGCATGCAGCTGTTCAGGATGATTGTGTCTTGTTGTTGTTGTTTGGGATCTGTGAGTGTGTGTATTTATCTGTGCTCTGCTGCTCTAGGCTGCTTAGGCTACTTTTTTTTGCATTTTTTTTTTTGGTTTGCAAGCATTTTTCTGTTTCTCTCTGTTTCTCAGAAAAGACCCCATGACCCCATGAGGTTTGTGTGTTTTGTTTTTTTTGCTTTTTTTTTGTAAGAGAGAAGCAAGAGAAAAGACACATGGAATTTTATTTGTTCTGTTTGATTTGTTCTGTAACAGATAATGTAATTTTTTATTTAATATTAAGATAAGAGATTAAGAACTTGGCCCTAATCATATAATAAAAAATGATCTGTTCTGATTTTAGCAGTTATACAAACATGCTAATTATAATTTTTATTGCTTTTTAAGTTATGCAGTTAGTGCAGCAAGGTCGTCACCACATGCTTCATATTGAGCAATTGAGCAAGGCACATACAACAACATGCACATTATTGAGCATATATTGAGCAAGTAAAACAAAACACACAATGCACATGCTTCCATATTGCAAGGTCACACGTCACAAAACAATGCACATGCCTCATATCATAGCAAACCAAGTCATAAACAATGCACATGCACATGCTTCATATTGAACAAGGTCGCAACCATACAATGCATTTAAGGTCATCGCCATAAACAATGCACAATAATAAACATTCCACTTATCATTCACCATAAAAAAATGCAAATGCTTCATATTGTTTAAGGTCATCACCATAATCACCACAAATAACACGCATAGCCATATTGTTTTTGTTGTCATCACCATAAACAATGCATTCACGCCTATCATATTGTTTCATTCACATAAACAATGCACATTTAACATCATATTGTTTAAGGTCATCACCATAAACAATTTTACACCATGCTATTGTATCACCATAAACACCATAAACATGCATAATTGTATATTGTTTAAGGTAGGTCATCACCATAAACAATTCACTTTTCATTATTTCATAGTCACATCCATAAACAATGTACATGTTTCCATACCATTAACAATGCATCACCACAAACAATGCACCTACATATTGTTTAAGGTCATCACCACTACACATGCTATTGTTTACAGGCAGCACAGATTTTTTTTTTTTTTACATTTATTAACATAAGTAATGATCATTCAGTTCTTGTAAGCACTCATCATTATAGGCAATCTGTCACCACCTGTGGGGGAAAATTAAAAAAAACTGGCCAATTAACAGTTGTTTATTTTATTATTTTTATTCAATCTGAAGCCTGTTCACCCTATTTTATCTGTGTATTTCCATGACTGTAGAGAACTTCAGCAGCTTAATGGACCCAGAGTAGTTTTTTTTTAATCCATGTTACTACTAGATGTAAAAGTTGTAAAAATTTATATATATCTGTCTCATGCATTTGAATTGCACCACACTTTTGATTCACATTTCACACCTTGAGTTTTGTGAAAAGAAAAGTTGGCATATTTGTTGAAGGTGTGTTTGTGGTGTCAAGGTGTTGCTGCTTTGGCCTTTGACTTATCTGTTGTCTCTGCTCGCTGAGAGCTGTAACTTGCCTCTTATGTGCTTTTTTTTTTTTTTTGTTGTACATCTGTTACATGTGTTGTGTGTTTAATTTGATTGGGATGATGTGATTTTGTTTTTGTTTCTAGGGCTAGTCTTGGGCTCAGTCATGGGTAGTCCTGGGTGGAAAAAAAGTCAGATAACAGGGATAAGTATCTCAAGAGCCATTGGGTGGGTTTATTAAGAACAAAGACAGGATGGTGGAATGGTCCATCTCTCACACAACACACTTTGTGGCAGAGTGTAAAAAAAAATCCAAATAATCATTGTAGAAGTAAAGCAGTATGCACACAGGCCTCAGCCACTTATCAGAATAACCAATAGGAGATGAGGAGAACCTTTTTCTTTTCATTAATAATATTATTTCTTAAACCTATCCAACATCACTCTTCCTTTCAGTTGATAAAACACATTTAGTGTGACTGGCATGCTTAGTTCATGCTCAATTCACAGCAGTCTTGAGTGGCTCCCCTGTATGATCAATCTCTTTTCCTGTGCTCTCAACATTATATATTCAAAAATCATTACCAGTCTGCATAATGACCCTGCTACAACCGCAGATCAACTTAACCGCTCATCAGAATAATCAAAACAGAGGGAAGAAACCTAGTACCATTTCTTCAGAAGTAAATATCTCTGCGATACATTCAGCAGTGCTATACTGTTCAGTCAAAGCATAATGAACTCATTAAAAGATTGAACGTGATTCACACTTCATATATTCTAACTCAAATGTATATTTACATATGGCTCTTTCATTGGTCCTTTACTTTGCTTTTGTGTATCAACCCATTTCAGGTTCAGCCCAGGATCATCAAGTTAGGTGACTTGTACAGGATCAAAGGGGAAAAACTACTGTATCAGAAACACAAACATTGTAGAAACATGCATTTTTATATTTGACTCTCCCTGGAAACCCTATATGGTTTACAATTAAATAAACATACATTTTTGAATATCTTTCATATAAATATTTTCTGTAACTGAAAAATGAATGCCCGTGTTCACCACAACTCTTTCCTTAATTCTCAGTCTTAATAAACATCAAATGTAAATACCTTAATGCAGTGAATAATCAAGAACATGTATTAAGTGCGCTCAATAACATTGTGAATATAATCATCAGTAGATTGCATTTTTCTTCAACAACAAGAAAAAGAAAAAGTTATTTAGTGATTGGAAACCCCATCGTGTTGGATACATTTGCCTTTTTTAACTAAAGTAGTTAATAAACTACTGCATTCTACTTAAATTCAAAGTTTAAGTTTGTTTTATGGTTAAACCTCGTCATACACTGCAGTGTTCAGTTACATAGTTTTATAATGAACAATGATCCACATGGACCTGTTTCAGTCTCAGCTTAGGAGCATTGTCTGTTTAAGTGACTTGCTCAGGGTCCCATGGTAAGTAAATGGAGGCTTTGGGAATCAAACCCAGACTACTGCAGGGTGTACATATATCAGCCATAGTCTTAAACCTCTGATTTTGAGATAGCTCAAAATAATTTGACTTATATGTGAATATTAAAAAGAATTTGCAGATGACTGAAGCATAGCACCATCATACACTCTCCAGATGACACAAAGATCCTCCAGGTGGGACTCTTTCAAACTAATATCTGTTATCAGAACTATGGCCTAAAACTAAATGCTAAAAATGCATAACAGTTCCAGGAAGCTGATCATCCCACTGTATTCTGCACTAGCTTAGGTACCTCCCCAAACACCTGATAAAACTTGAACAACCACAACATTTTCTCACCAAGAAAATTCAAGGGCCAAAATTATAAAAGTCACACTGTCTCAAAGGACTGTCCCTCTTCTCTGTATTTTACAGGTTACTGAAGAGTGAACTCTGCCTTGATCACAGACCCTCTTCTGACCCCATCCTTTCAAACGTACTGTTATTCAGAAGTCTAATAGTGACAGAAAAACCCACTCAACAGATCTTAATCTCTTTTACAACTTAAACAAAACATGTTAGAGGTGTAGATGTTTCACAGAGAATACCACTTTTCTGGAATAGTGTTCCTCTCCACTTAAACAAAGTACATCTCTTAATCTATTCAAGCATAATCTCAATAAATGAATGGGAAACAAGTTTATAAGTGCATACTAGGCTAACAACAACCAGGGCCTTTATAAGCCTACCCATGCAGTCCAACCCAAATGTGTCTCTACGTATCATGGGCATTTATTAGGAGGGGCTATGTTAGGAAGTTTCTAGAGGTCATGCAGTGGGGTGTGTTGGTTTGGGCACCACTCATCCCTGGTTTAGTATCCTTTTCCCTTATCAATAGGGGTAACTTGTAAATATCTACTTTATTTGTACTTGTAAAACAAAAAAGTTCTGGGTTAATCATACTTAAAATACTAGGGTTAATGAACTTTTTAGGAATGCATGGTTAGGCTTTTAAAGATCCTCACAGATCAGTAACCTAGTAAATACATATGAACAGTTCAGAGTCACATAAATCATAATTAGCATGATACATTCTGTTCTACTAATGAACACAGGTTAAATAACAATTACCAAACTGGATAACAATCTTTGCAATTTAAAACTCACCATCAGTATATATGAAAAAAGTTACTTTACTCAATGAAAGACCAGCTGTAGCCTTTCACACTTGTTAACTGGTCAAACCTTTCTATAACTTGCATTTTAATAAAATAGCCATATTATTGCCAAGCCCACTGTATCAATAGATGTTTACAGTCAATTCAACCATCTTGTCCCAGGAATCACACACACATACATGCACATATATCTCTTCTCACTCGAATCAGATTTTCTTCCCACTCATCATCCATTTCTTTGGCAACATCAATATTTTCATTTGGGCTCTTTCTCTATTCTTCTGTTCCTCCTGCAGTTGTGCTAATTTCACCTGTATCCCTGTATAATACCATCAAAGAAGTAAGAAATCACAGCTGCAGTTATTTTTTCCTTGCGCTCCTTTACTGCCTCCACAAATTGTAAGAGATTGTTCAGTGTCACCAGAGTAATCATGTTCTACAAATTCACATCTCAGATCTAACAATTTGACATGGTTTCCATAATATTGTTCCTTATTTAAAGTATGTCAGGGATTCTATCAGTACCAGCTTAGGTTTCCAATATTTGGCATCTAGGTCTGACAAAGGCAAGCATTTTACAAGTATTAACCCCAGCAAATGTTTTGTGAACCCAGTGCTGTCTGCCATCTTGCTTTCTGCACATTCCATCTATTTCTTCCCTTCCAAAACACCATGCCATCTTAACTT